>NC_074670.1:14043689-14058689 GCF_029448725.1 Salvelinus fontinalis
TGAGAGGCACTGTGGCTGGAGGCTGGAGGGTTCTGCTGCGTAGCTCTGAGAGGCACTGTGGCTGGAGGCTGGAGGGTTCTGCTGTGTAGCTCTGAGAGGCACTGTGGCTGGAGGCTGGAGGGTTCTGCTGTGTAGCTCTGAGAGGCACTGTGGCTGGAGGCTGGAGGGTTCTGCTGTGTAGCTCTGAGAGGCACTGTGGCTGGAGGCTGGAGGGTTCTGCTGCGTAGCTCTGAGAGGCACTGTGGCTGGAGGCTGGAGGGTTCTGCTGCGTAGCTCTGAGGGGCACTGTGGCTGGAGGCTGGAGGGTTCTGCTGTGTAGCTCTGAGAGGCACTGTGGCTGGAGGCTGGAGGGTTCTGCTGCGTAGCTCTGAGAGGCACTGTGGCTGGAGGCTGGAGACTGTAGGGTTCTGCTGTGTAGCTCTGAGAGGCACTGTGGCTGGAGGCTGTAGGCTGGAGGGTTCTGCTGCGTAGCTCTGAGGGGCACTGTGGCTGGAGGCTGGAGGGTTCTGCTGTGTAGCTCTGAGAGGCACTGTGGCTGGAGGCTGGAGGGTTCTGCTGCGTAGCCCTGAGAGGCACTGTGGCTGGAGGCTGTAGGGTTCTGCTGCGTAGCTCTGAGAGGCACTGTGGCTGGAGGCTGGAGGGTTCTGCTGCGTAGCTCTGAGGGGCACTGTGGCTGGAGGCTGTAGGGTTCTGCTGTGTAGCTCTGAGAGGCACTGTGGCTGGAGGCTGGAGGGTTCTGCTGTGTAGCTCTGAGAGGCACTGTGGCTGGAGGCTGGAGGGTTCTGCTGTGTAGCTCTGAGAGGCAATGTGGCTGGAGGCTGGAGGGTTCTGCTGCGTAGCTCTGAGAGGCACTGTGGCTGGAGGCTGGAGGCTGTAGGGTTCTGCTGTGTAGCTCTGAGAGGCACTGTGGCTGGAGGCTGGAGGGTTCTGCTGTGTAGCTCTGAGAGGCACTGTGGCTGGAGGCTGGAGGGTTCTGCTGTGTAGCTCTGAGAGGCACTGTGGCTGGAGACTGGAGGGTTCTGCTGTGTAGCTCTGAGAGGCACTGTGGCTGGAGGCTGGAGGGTTCAGCTGCGTAGCTCTGAGAGGCACTGTGGCTGGAGGCTGGAGGGTTCTGCTGTGTAGCTCTGAGAGGCACTGTGGCTGGAGACTGGAGGGTTCTGCTGTGTAGCTCTGAGAGGCACTGTGGCTGGAGGCTGTAGGGTTCTGCTGTGTAGCTCTGAGAGGCACTGTGGCTGGAGGCTGGAGGGTTCTGCTGTGTAGCTCTGAGAGGCACTGTGGCTGGAGGCTGGAGGGTTCTGCTGTGTAGCTCTGAGAGGCACTGTGGCTGGAGGCTGGAGGGTTCTGCTGCGTAGCTCTGAGAGGCACTGTGGCTGGAGGCTGGAGGGTTCTGCTGTGTAGCTCTGAGAGGCACTGTGGCTGGAGGCTGGAGGGTTCTGCTGTGTAGCTCTGAGAGGCACTGTGGCTGGAGGCTGGAGGGTTCTGCTGCGTAGCTCTGAGAGGCACTGTGGCTGGAGGCTGGAGGGTTCTGCTGCGTAGCTCCGAGAGGCACTGTGGCTGGAGGCTGGAGGGTTCTGCTGTGTAGCTCTGAGAGGCACTGTGGCTGGAGGCTGGAGGGTTCTGCTGTGTAGCTCTGAGAGGCACTGTGGCTGGAGGCTGGAGGGTTCTGCTGTGTAGCTCTGAGAGGCACTGTGGCTGGAGGCTGGAGGGTTCTGCTGCGTAGCCCTGAGAGGCACTGTGGCTGGAGGCTGGAGGCTGTAGGGTTCTGCTGTGTAGCTCTGAGAGGCACTGTGGCTGGAGGCTGGAGGCTGTAGGGTTCTGCAGCGTAGCTCTGAGGGGCACTGTGGCTGGAGGCTGGAGGGTTCTGCTGCGTAGCTCTGAGAGGCACTGTGGCTGGAGGCTGGAGGCTGTAGGGTTCTGCTGCGTAGCTCTGAGAGGCACTGTGGCTGGAGGCTGGAGGGTTCTGCTGTGTAGCTCTGAGAGGCACTGTGGCTGGAGGCTGGAGGGTTCTGCTGTGTAGCTCTGAGAGGCACTGTGGCTGGAGGCTGGAGGGTTCTGCTGTGTAGCTCTGAGAGGCACTGTGGCTGGAGACTGGAGGGTTCTGCTGTGTAGCTCTGAGAGGCACTGTGGCTGGAGGCTGGAGGGTTCTGCTGCGTAGCTCTGAGGGGCACTGTGGCTGGAGGCTGGAGGGTTCTGCTGTGTAGCTCTGAGAGGCACTGTAGCTGGAGGCTGTAGGGTTCTGCTGCGTAGCTCTGAGGGGCACTGTGGCTGGAGGCTGGAGGGTTCTGCTGTGTAGCTCTGAGAGGCACTGTGGCTGGAGGCTGGAGGGTTCTGCTGTGTAGCTCTGAGAGGCACTGTGGCTGGAGGCTGGAGGGTTCTGCTGTGTAGCTCTGAGAGGCACTGTGGCTGGAGGCTGGAGGGTTCTGCTGCGTAGCTCTGAGAGGCACTGTGGCTGGAGGCTGGAGGGTTCTGCTGTGTAGCTCTGAGAGGCACTGTGGCTGGAGACTGGAGGGTTCTGCTGCGTAGCTCTGAGAGGCACTGTGGCTGGAGGCTGGAGGGTTCTGCTGTGTAGCTCTGAGAGGCACTGTAGCTGGAGGCTGTAGGGTTCTGCTGCGTAGCTCTGAGAGGCACTGTGGCTGGAGACTGGAGACTGGAGACTGGAGGCTGGAGCGTGCTGCTGCGTGAGGCTGCCGGTCCCTTGAGGCTGTCAGGCAGGGAGCTGTATAAATGCTTAATGGGCCTGGCTAAAGACACACAATGGGTTGGACCGGGACAGGCTTGGCTTGGACGGCTTTGACTGTGGCAAAATGGGTTTGGAAGAGAAGCTGTGGTTGGCTGGTCTGTATATCTCTATCTACCTGCCTGCCAGCTGCAAATGGCTGTTATGTGTCCAACCTGCCTGCCTGCCAGCGGGCATGGGGCTGTTATGTGACCAACCTACCTGCCTGCCAGCGGGCATGGGGCTGTTATGTGACCAACCTACCTGCCTGCCAGCGGGCATGGGGCTGTTATGTGACCAACCTACCTGCCTGCCAGCGGGCATGGGGCTGTTATGTGACCAACCTACCTGCCTGCCAGCGGGCATGGGGCTGTTATGTGACCAACCTACCTGCCTGCCAGCGGGCATGGGGCTGTTATGTGACCAACCTGCCTGCCTGCCAGCGGGCATGGGGCTGTTATGTGACCAACCTACCTGCCTGCCAGCGGGCATGGGGCTGTTATGTGACCAACCTACCCGTGTGCCAGCGGGCATGGGGCTGTTATGTGACCAACCTACCTGTGTGCCAGCGGGCATGGGGCTGTTATGTGACCAACCTGCCTGTCTGCCAGCGGGCATTGGGCTGTTATGTGACCAACCTGCCTGCCTGACAGCGGGCATGGGGCTGTTATGTGACCAACCTACCTGCCTGCCAGCGGGCATGGGGCTATTATGTGACCAACCTACCTGTCTGCAAGCGGGCATGGGGCTGTTATGTGACCAACCTGCCTGCCTGCCAGATGGCATGGGGCTATTATGTGACCAACCTACCTGTCTGCAAGCGGGCATGGGGCTGTTTTGTGACCAACCTGCCTGTCTGCCAGCGGGCATGGGGCTGTTATGTGACCAACCTGCCTGCCTGACAGCTGGCAAATGGCTGTTATGTGACCAACCTACCTGCCTGCAAGCGGGCATGGGGCTGTTATTTGTCCAACCTGCCTGCCTGCCAGCGGGCATGGGGCTGTTATGTGACCAACCTACCTGCCTGCCAGCGGGCATGGGGCTGTTATGTGACCAACCTACCTGCCTGCCAGCGGGCATGGGGCTGTTATGTGACCAACATACCTGCCTGCCAGCGGGCATGGGGCTGTTATGTGACCAACCTACCTGCCTGCCAGCGGGCATGGGGCTGTTATGTGACCAACCTACCTGCTTGCCAGCGGGCATGGGGCTGTTATGTGACCAACCTGCCTGCCTGACAGCGGGCATGGGGCTGTTATGTGACCAACCTACCTGCCTGCCAGCGGGCATGGGGCTGTTATGTGACCAACCTACCTGTCTGACAGCGGGCATAGGGCTGTTATGTGACCAACCTACCTGTCTGACAGCGGGCATGGGGCTGTTATGTGACCAACCTACCTGGCTGCCAGCGGGCATTGGGCTGTTATGTGACCAACCTACCTGCCTGACAGCGGGCATTGGGCTGTTATGTGACCAACCTACCTGTCTGCCAGCGGGCATGGGGCTGTTATGTGACCAACCTACCTGCCTGACAGCGGGCATGGGGCTATTATGTGATCAACCTACCTGCCTGCCCCTGGGCATGGGGCTGTTATGTGACCAACCTACCTGCCTGCCCCTGGGCATGGGGCTGTTATGTGACCAACCTACCTGCCTGCCCCTGGGCATGGGGCTGTTATGTGACCAAACTACCTGCCTGCCCCTGGGCATGGGGCTGTTATGTGACCAACCTACCTGCCTGCCCCTGGGCATGGGGCTGTTATGTGACCAACCTACCTGCCTGCCCCTGGGCATGGGGCTGTTATGTGACCAACCTACCTGCCTGCCCGTGGGCATGGGGCTGTTATGTGACCAAACTGTAACGTTCGTCTTGTGGTGAATGAACGGACCAAGGCGCAGTGGGTGATGAATACATACTGATTTATTAAATGAAAGACGAAACACTAATGAACACTAGAACAAACTACAAAACAATAAACAAAGGCAACAGACCTGAAACAAACAAACTTACATATAGACGAAGAACGCACGAACAGGAACAGACTACCTAAAACCAACGAACGAATAAACGAAACAGTCCCATGTGGTATACACAGACACAGGAACAATCACCCACAAACAAACAGTGAGAACTACCTACCTTAATATGGTTCTCAATCAGAGGAAACGTCAAACACCTGCCTCTAATTGAGAACCATATCAGGCAACACATTAAACCCAACATAGAAACACAAGGCATAGAATGCCCACCCCAACTCACGCCCTGACCAACTAAACACATACAAAACAACAGAAAACAGGTCAGGAACGTGACAGAACCCCCCCCTCAAGGTGCGAACTCCGGGCGCACCCCTAAAACTCAAGGGGAGGACAACTCTGGACTACTGGCAGCTCTGGACTGAGTGGCAGCTCCGGACTGAGTGGCAGCTCCGGACTGTAGGGCAGCTCCGGACTGAGTGGCAGCCCCGGACTGAGTGGCAGCTCCGGACTGAGTGGCAGCTCCGGACTGGGTGGCAGCTCCGGACTGGGTGGCAGCTCCGGACTGGGTGGCAGCTCCGGACTGGGTGGCAGCTCCGGACTGAGTGGCAGCTCCGGACTGGAGGGCAGCTCATGACGGGAGGGCAGCTCATGACTGGAGGGCAGCTCATGACTGGAGGGCAGCTCATGACTGGAGGGCAGCTCATGACTGTGGGGCAGCTCATGACTGTAGGGCAGCTCATGACTGGATGGCAGCTCATGACTGGAGGGCAGCTCATGACTGGAAGGCAGCTCATGACTGGCTGGCGGCTCTGGCAGCTCCTGACTGGCTGGCGGCTCTGGCAGCTCCTGATTGGCTGGCGGCTCTGGCAGCTCCTGACTGGCTGGCGGCTCTGGCAGCACCTGACTGGCTGGCGGCTCTGGCAGCTCCTGACTGGCTGGCGGCTCTGGCAGCTCCTGACTGGCTGCGGCTCTGGCGGCTCCTGACTAACGGACGGCTCTAGCGGCTCCTGACTGACGGACGGCTCTAATGGCTCGGGACAGACGGGCGGCTCTAATGGCTCGTGGCAGACAGATGGCTCAGATGGCGCTGGGCAGACGGATGGCTCAGATGGCGCTGGGCAGACGGATGGCTCAGAAGGCGCTGGGCAGACGGATGGCTCAGGTTGGCGCTGGGCAGACGGATGGCTCAGACGGCGCTGGGCAGACGGATGGCTCAGACGGCGCTGGGCAGACGGATGGCTCAGACGGCGCTGGGCAGACGAGCAGTTCAGGCGGCGTTGGGCATACGAGCAGTGCAGGCGGCGTTGGGCAGACGTGCAGTGCAGGCGGCGTTGGGCAGACGGCCGACTCCGACCTGCTGAAGCGCACAGCAGGCCTGGTGCGTGGTGCCGGAACTGGTGGTACCGGACTGGAGACACGCACCTCAAGGCTAGTGCGGGGAGCAGGAACAGGGCACACTGGACTCTCCAAGCGCACTATAGGCCTGGTGCGTGGTATAGGCACTGGTGGTACTGAGCTGGGGCGGGAAGGTGGCGCCGGATATACCGGACCGTGCAGGCCTACTGGCTCCCTTGAGCACTGAGCCTGCCCAACCTTACCTGGTTGAATACTCCCCGTAGCCCGTCCAGTGCGGGGAGGAGGAATAACCCGCACTGGGCTGTGTTGGCGAACCGGGGACACCATGCGTAAGGCTGGGGCCATGTACACCGGCCCGAGGAGACGTACTGGAGGCCAGATATGTAGAGCCGGCTTCATGGCACTTGGCTCAGTGCTCACACTAGCCCGGCTAGTGCGGGGAGGTGGAATAACCCGCACCGGGCTATGAACACGTACAGGAGACACCATGCGCTCTACTGCGTAAAACGGTGTCTGCCCGTACTCTCGCTCTCCACGGTAAGCCCGGGAAGTTGGCGCAGGTCTCCTACCTGACTTTGCCACACTCCCCTTTAGCTCCCCCCCCAAGAAATTTTTGGGTGAGCCTCTCGGGCTTCCAGCCGCTCTGCCTTGCTAGCGCCTCATAACGTCGCCTCTCCGCTTTAGATGCCTCCAGCTCCGCTTTGGGGCGGCGACACTCCTCTGGCTCTGCCCAGGGTCCTTCTCCGTCCAGAATCTCCTCCCATGTCCATTCCTCCTTGACCCACTGCTGCTGTCGCTGCTGCCCGTTAACCCGCTGCTTGATCCGGGTTTGGTGGGTGATTCTGTAACGTTCGTCTTGTGGTGAATGAACGGACCAAGGCGCAGCGGGTGATGAATACATACTGATTTATTAAATGAAAGACGAAACACTAATGAACACTAGAACAAACTACAAAACAATAAACGAAGGCAACAGACCTGAAACAAACAAACTTACATATAGACAAAGAACGCACGAACAGGAACAGACTACCTAAAACGAACGAACAAACGAAACAGTCCCATGTGGTATACACGGACACAGGAACAATCACCCACAAACAAACAGTGAGAACAGCCTACCTTAATATGGTTCTCAATCAGAGGAAACGTCAAACACCTGCCTCTAATTGAGAACCATACCAGGCAACACATTAACCCAACATAGAAAACGCATAACATAGACTACCCACCCCAACTCACGCCCTGACCAACTAAACACATACAAAACAACAGAAAACAGGTCAGGAACGTGACACAAACTACCTTGCTGCCCCTGGGCATGGGGCTGTTATGTGACCAACCTACCTGCCTGCCCCTGGGCATGGGGCTGTTATGTGACCAAACTACCTGCCTGCCCCTGGGCATGGGGCTGTTATGTGACCAAACTACCTGCCTGCCCCTGGGCATGGGGCTGTTATGTGACCAACCTACCTGCCTGCCCCTGGGCATGGGGCTGTTATGTGACCAACCTACCTGCCTGCCCCTGGGCATGGGGCTGATATGTGACCAACCTACCTGCCTGCCCCTGGGCATGGGGCTGTTATGTGACCAACCTACCTGCCTGCCCCTGGGCATGGGGCTGTTATGTGACCAACCTACCTGCTTGCCCTGGGCATGGGGCTGTTATGTGACCAAACTACCTGCCTGCCCCTGGGCATGGGGCTAACTACCTGCCTGCCCCTGGGCATGGGGCTGTTTTGTGACCAAACTACCTGCCTGCCCCTTGGCATGGGGCTGTTATGTGACCAAACTACCTGCCTGCCCCTGGGCATGGGGCTGTTATGTGACCAAACTACCTGCCTGCCCCTGGGCATGGGGCTGTTATGTGACCAAACTACCTGCCTGCCCCTGGGCATGGGGCTGTTTTGTGACCAAACTACCTGCCTGCCCCTGGGCATGGGGCTAACTACCTGCCTGCCCCTGGGCATGGGGCTGTTTTGTGACCAACCTACCTGCCTGCCCCTGGGCATGGGGCTGTTTTGTGACCAACCTACCTGCCTGCCCCTGGGCATGGGGCTGTTATGTGACCAACCTACCTGCCTGCCCCTGGGCATGGGGCTGTTATGTGACCAACCTACCTGCCTGCCCCTGGGCATGGGGCTGTTATGTGACCAACCTACCTGCTTGCCCCTGGGCATGGGGCTGTTATGTGACCAAACTACCTGCCTGCCCCTGGGCATGGGGCTGTTATGTGACCAAACTACCTGCCTGCCCCTGGGCATGGGGCTAACTACCTGCCTGCCCCTGGGCATGGGGCTGTTTTGTGACCAAACTACCTGCCTGCCCCTTGGCATGGGGCTGTTATGTGACCAACCTACCTGCCTGCCCCTGGGCATGGGGCTGTTATGTGACCAACCTACCTGCCTGCCCCTGGGCATGAGGCTTTTATGTGACCAACCTACATGCCTGCCCCTGGGCATGGGGCTAACTACCTGCCTGCCCCTGGGCATGGGGCTGTTATGTGACCAAACTACCTGCCTGCCCCTGGGCATGGGGCTGTTATGTGACCAAACTACCTGCCTGCCCCTGGGCATGGGGCTGTTATGTGACCAAACTACCTGCCTGCCCCTGGGCATGGGGCTGTTATGTGACCAAACTACCTGCCTGCCCCTGGGCATGGGGCTGTTATGTGACCAAACTACCTGCCTGCCCCTGGGCATGGGGCTGTTTTGTGACCAAACTACCTGCCTGCCCCTGGGCATGGGGCTGTTTTGTGACCAAACTACCTGCCTGCCCCTGGGCATGGGGCTAACTACCTGCCTGCCCCTGGGCATGGGGCTGTTTTGTGACCAACCTACCTGCCTGCCCCTGGGCATGGGGCTGTTTTGTGACCAACCTACCTGCCTGCCCCTGGGCATGGGGCTGTTTTGTGACCAACCTACCTGCCTGCGGGCTCCAGCCCCCCTCTCTCTCTCTCTCTCTCTCTCTCTCTCTCTCTCTCTCTCTCTCTCTCTCTCTCTCTCTCTCTCTCTCTCTCTCTCTCTCTCTCTCTCTCTCTCTCCTACTCTCTCTCTCTCCTACTCTCTCTCTCTCTCTCTCTCTCTCTCTCTCTCTCTCTCTCTCTCTCTCTCTCTCTCTCTCTCCTACTCTCTCCTCTCTCTCTGTCTCTCTCGCTCGCTCGCTCTCTCTCTCTCTTTCTCCTTCTCTCTCCTCTCTCTCTCTGTCTCTCTCTCTCTCTCTCTCTCTCAATTCAATTAAATTCGCTTTATTGGCATGACGTAACAATGTACATATTGCCAAAGCTATTTTGGATATTTACAATATAAAAATAAATAAAAATGAGAATCAAAATTGTCAACGGGACAACAGTAACAACAATAACCAAGGGTCAAAATAACCATACATTCAACAATAACAATAAGCATACAGTAGAGGACATGTGCAGGTTGATTGGTCTGTCAGACACCGTCCCTCAACTTATGGCAGGCAGCAATGTAGTGCGCTGCCAACCCACAGCTCTCTGCGTCCTCCCCCAACAGGACGGGTAGCCTATCCTCATCAGAGAGGTCTTTGAAACCTTGAATAAGGGTTTCAAATTTGGGGAAATGACACTCTCTAATTGTTTTATACTTTTGACATTTTGTTAGGAAATGCAGCTCCGTCTCAGGTTCTGCTGTTGTGCAGTGGTTGCACAACCTTTCCTCTACAGGGAGCCAGGTTTTCCTGTGTCTACCCTTCTCAATGGCAAGGCTGTGCTCACTGAGCCTGTACTTTGTCAAGGTTTTTCTAAGGTTTTGATCAGTAACCATGGTCAAATAGTTAGCCACGGTGTACTGTCGATTTAGGGCCAGATAGCACTGCATTTTGCTTAGTGTTTGTGCTTGTGTTTCCCAATAAGCAATGCAGTTTTGTTTTGACTGTGTTGTCATTTGGTTTATTCTGATTGATTGGACGTTCTGGTCCTGAGGCTTCAGTGTGTTAGTAGAACAGGTTTGTGAACTCAGCCCCAGGACCAGCTGGATGAGGGGACTCTTTTCTTTGCTCAGCTCTTGGCATTGCAGGGCTTGGTGATGATATGAGAGGGGGTCACTGTATTTTAGATGTTTCCAAAACTTAATTGCTCTTTTTGAGTTTTTATTATTAGTGGATATTTGCCTAATTCTGCCCTGCATGCATTGTTTGTAGTTTTCCTCTGGACATGTCGGAGAATCTTACAGAACTCTACATGCAGGGTTTCAATGGGGTGTTTGTCCCATTTGATGAAATCTTGTTTTGCAAGTGGACCCCACACGTCGCTGCCATAAAGTGCAATTGGTTCAATGACATATTCAATCAGTTTTAGCCAAATTTTAATAGGTATTTCAATTTGAATTTGCTTTTTAATGACGTAGAATGCCCTGCATGCTTTCTCTCTCAGTTCATTCACTGCCTCATTAAGGTGTCCAGTTGAGCTTATTTTTAAACCTAAGTAATTGTAATGTGTACAGTACTCTATATATTTTGTACCAATTGAGAACTTTGGTCTAATTCCCTGAGATCTGGATCTTCTCTGGAAAATCATTATTTGAGTATTTTTGGGGTTTACTGCCAGGGCCCAGGTCTGGCAGTACTGCTCTAGCAGGTCCAGGCTCTGCTGTAGGCAATGTGCTGTGGGTGACAGCAGGCATAGGTCATCTGCGAAGAGTAGGCATTTAACTTCTGAATTGTGGAGACTAACACCAGGGGCTGAGGATTTTTCTAGAATAGTGGCCAATTCGTTGATGTAAATATTGAAGAGTGCAGGGCTCAGATTGCAACAATGACGAAGGCCCCGCCCCTGGTTAAAGAATTCTGTTATTTTCTTGCCAATTTTAATGCTGCACGTATTGCCAGTATACATTGATTTAATTATGTCATATGTTTTACCCCCTACACCACTTTCAATAACTTTGTAGAACAGTCCTGTATGCCAAATAGAATCAAATGCTTTTTGGAAGTCGATAAAGGAAGCGTATATTTTGGTATTATTTTGGTGGACATGTTTATCTATCAGGGTGTGTAGGGTGTAAATATGATCAGTTGTGCAATGTTTTGTTATAAATCAAAGTTGGCTTTTACTCAAGACGTTGTGCTTATTAAGGAAGTTTAGAACTCGTACATTTATAATACTACAGAAAACCTTCCCCAGGTTACTGTTCACACAAATGCCTCTGTAATTGTTAGGGTCAAATGTGTCTCCATTCTTAAAGATTGGGGTTGTGATTCCAGATGAGATTCCAGATGTCAGGGATTCCAGATGTCAGGGATTCCAGATGTCAGGGATTCCAGATGTCAGGGATTCCAGATGTCAAGGATATAACCTACACTCAGGATCAAATTAAACAGTTTTAATATAGCCAATTGAAATGTTGCACTAGTGAGTTTGAGCATCTCATTTAGGATGCCATCAGGTCCGCATGCTTTTTTACATTTGAGAGCCTGAAGTTTCTTATAGAGCTCCTGGTCAGTAATTGGGGAGTCCAGTGGATTTTGATTGTCCTTTATAGCTTTTTCTAATCCATTCAACTTCTCATGAATTTGGCATTGTTCTGCGTTTGTGTCAATTTGAACGGTGTTGTAGAGTGTTTTAAAATGGGTTGTCCATATGTCACCATTTTGTGTATCTAATTCCTCTTGTTTTGATTTCTTTAGTTTTTTCCAATTTTCCCAGAAGTTGTTTGTGTTTATGGACTCCTCAATTAGCGTCAGCTGCTTTCTGTTGTACTGTGCTTTTTTGGTTCTGTCACGATCGTGTGGAGGATTGACGGACCAAAACGCAGCAGTAGGAAAATAAGCCATATTCTTTTTAATGAATACGAAGGCAAAAACGAAACAAAAACACTTACACACTAACAAAACAAGAAAACGATCGTGAAGCTAAGAACGAAGTGCACATACAGGCTACAAACGTATAACATAGACAATTACCCACATCAAATGAAAGCCTATGGCTACCCTAAATATGGCTCCCAATCAGAGACAACAGAAGTCAGCTGTCTCTAATTGGGAACTCATTCAGGCAACCATAGACTCTCCTAGAAAACTAAACCAACATAGACACAGCTAGACACATGCACTCAACACAAACCCATACACTACACCCAACACCCCCTTTACCATATAATCACCCAAAACCGACAAAACACAAACATTCCCCATGTCACACCCTGACCTAACTAAAATAATAAATAAAACAAAGAATACTAAGGCCAGGGCGTGACATAACCCCCCCCTTAAGGTGCGAACTCCGGGCGCACCAGCACACAGTCTAGGGGAGGGTCTGGGTGGGCTTCCTTCCACGGTGGCGGCTCCGGCACTGGTCGTGGTACCCACCCCACCACAGTCACTAACCGCCTCCTTAGCTTCCTCCAAATGACCCCCCTCCACATTAACCCTACTGAATTAAGGGGCAGTTCCGGACTAAGGGGCAGCTCCGGACTAAGAGGCAGCTCCGGACTAAGGGGCAGCTCCGGACTAAGGGGCAGTACCAGGGTAAGGGGCAGCACCAGGATAAGGGGCAGCTCCGGACTGAGGAACGGCAGCTCCGGACTGAGGGACTGCAGCTCCGGACTGAGGGACGGCCCATGGCTGGCTGACAGATCTGGCTGCTCATGGCTGGCTGACGGATCTGGCTGCTCATGGCTGGCTGACGGATCTGGCTGCTCATGGCTGGCTGACGGATCTGGCTGCTCATGGCTGGCTGACGGATCTGGCTGCTCATGGCTAGCTGACGGATCTGGCTGCTCATGGCTAGCTGACGGATCTGGCTGCTCATGGCTAGCTGACGGATCTGGCTGCTCATGGCTAACTGACGGATCTGGCTGCTCATGGCTGGCTGACGGATCTGGCTGCTCATGGCTGGCTGACGGATCTGGCTGCTCATGGCTGGCTGACGGATCTGGCTGCTCATGGCTAGCTGACGGATCTGGCTGCTCATGGCTGGCTGACGGATCTGGCTGCTCATGGCTGGCTGACGGATCTGGCTGCTCATGGCTGGCTGACGGATCTGGCTGCTCATGGCTGGCTGACGGATCTGGCTGCTCATGGCTAGCTGACGGATCTGGCTGCTCATGGCTGGCTGACGGATCTGGCTGCTCATGGCTGGCTGACGGATCTGGCTGCTCATGGCTGGCTGGCGGATCTGGTAGATCCTGTCTGGTTGGCGGCTCTGGCAGATCCTGTCTAGTTGGCGGCTCTGGCAGATCCTGTCTGACGAATGGCTCTAGCGGCTCCTGACTGAAGAACGGCTCTGACGGCTCGGGACAGACGGGCGGCTCTAATGGCTCGGGGCAGACGGATGGCTCAGATGGCGCTGGGTAGACGGATGGCTCAGATGGCGCTGGGTAGACGGATGGCTCAGATGGCGCTGGGTAGACTGATGGCTCAGATGGCGCTTGGCAGACGGGCAGTTCAGGCATCGCTGTGCAGACGACAGACTCTTGCCGGCTGAGGCGCACTGTAGGCCTGGTGCGTGGTGCCGGAACTGGTGGTACCGGGCTGGGGACACGCATCTCAGGGCTAGTGCGGGGAGCAGGAACAGGGCATACTGGACCCTGGGAGCGCACATTAGGCCTAGTGCGTGGTGCCGGAACTGGTGGTACCGGACTGGGGACACGCATCTCAGGGCTAGTGCGGGGAGCAGCAACAGGACGCACAGGACTCTGGGGACACACAGGAGGCTTGGTGCGTGGTTTATGCACTGGTGGTAAAGGGCTGGAGACACGCACCATAGGGCTAGTGCGTGGAGGAGGCACTGGTGGTACTGGGTAGGAGCGGGGAGGTGGCGCCGGAAATACCGGACCGTGCATGCGTACTGGCTCCCTTGAGCGCCGAGCCTGCCCAACCTTACCTGGTTGTATGCTCCCCGTCGCCTGACCAGTGCGGGGAGGTGGAATAACCCGCACCGGCCTATGTAGGCGAACCGGGGACACCATGCGTAAGGCTGGTGCCATGTACGCCGGCCCGAGGAGACGCACTGGTGACCAGATGCGTTGGGCCGGCTTCATGACATACGGCTCAACGCTCAGTCTAGCCCGGCCGATACGTGGAGCTGAAATGTACCGAACCGGGCTATGCACGCGTACAGGAGACACCGTGTGCTCTACTGCGTAACACGGTGTCTGCCCGTACTCTCGCTCTCCACGGTAAGTACAGGGAGTAGGCGCAGGTTTCCTACCTGACTTCGCCACACTCCCTTTAAGGCCCCCCCCCCAAGAAATTTTTGGGTTGTACTCACGGGCTTCCAGCCTTGTCTCCGTGCTGCCTCCTCATATCGCCTCCTCTCGGCTTTAGCTGCCTCCAGCTCTTCACGAGGAAGGCGATATTCTCCCGGTTGTGCCCACTGCCCCTTACCATCCAGTATCTCCTCCCATGTCCAAGAATCCTGTGTAGGTGGGTCCTGTTGCCGCTTTACATGCCGCTTGGTCCTATATTGGTGGGTAATTCTGACACGATCGTGTGGAGGATTGACGGACCAAAACGCAGCAGTAGGAAAATAAGCCATATTCTTTTTAATGAATACGAAGGCAAAAACGAAACAAAAACACTTACACACTAACAAAACAAGAAAACGATCGTGAAGCTAAGAACGAAGTGCACATACAGGCTACAAACGTATAACATAGACAATTACCCACATCAAATGAAAGCCTATGGCTACCCTAAATATGGCTCCCAATCAGAGACAACAGAAATCAGCTGTCTCTAATTGGGAACTCATTCAGGCAACCATAGACTCTCCTAGAAAACTAAACCAACATAGACACAGCTAGACACATGCACTCAACACAAACCCATACACTACACCCAACACCCCCTTTACCATATAATCACCCAAAACCGACAAAACACAAACATTCCCCATGTCACACCCTGACCTAACTAAAATAATAAATAAAACAAAGAATACTAAGGCCAGGGCGTGACAGGTTCTGAGTGGACGTTTATAG
>NC_074670.1:14061189-14066189 GCF_029448725.1 Salvelinus fontinalis
TTAATGTCTTATGGTACATCAACTGTTTATATAGGGCCTAGGTTAATGTCTTATGGTACATCAACTGTTTATATAGGGCCTAGGTTAATGTCTTATGGTACATCAACTGTTTATATAGGGCCTAGGTTAATGTCTTATGGTACATCAACTGTTTATATAGGGCCTAGGTTAATGTCTTATGGTACATCAACTGTTTATATAGGGCCTAGGTTAATGTCTTATGGTACATCAACTGTTTATATAGGGCCTAGGTTAATGTCTTATGGTACATCAACTGTTTATATAGGGCCTAGGTTAATGTCTTCTTATGGTACATCAACTGTTTATATAGGGCCTAGTTTAATGTCTTCTTATGGTACATCAACTATTTATATAGGGCCTAGGTTAATGTCTTCTTATGGTCCATCAACTGTTTATATAGGGCCTAGGTTAATGTCTTCTTATGGTACATCAACTGTTTATATAGGGCCTAGGTTAATGTCTTCTTATGGTACATCAACTGTTTATATAGGGCCTAGGTTAATGTCTTATGGTACATCAACTGTTTATATAGGGCCTAGGTTAATGTCTTCTTATGGTACATCAACTGTTTATATAGGGCCTAGGTTAATGTCTTATGGTACATCAACTGTTTATATAGGGCCTAGGTTAATGTCTTATTATGGTACATCAACTGTTTAAATAGGGCCTAGGTTAATGTCTTCTTATGGTACGTCAACTGTTTATATAGGGCCTAGGTTAATGTCTTCTTATGGTACATAAACTGTTTATATAGGGCCTAGGTTAATGTCTTCTTATGGTACATCAACTGTTTATATAGGGCCTAGGTTAATGTCTTCTTATGCTACATCAACTGTTTATATAGGGCCGAGGTTAATATCTTCTTATGGTACATCTCTGCTCCAGCATGTTGTGTATTGTATGTGAACTGGATGTGTATGTGTGAATAAACTATGTTAGTGAGTGTGAGGGCTGTGTGTTTTGGTAGGTCAGACTGGGCTGTGTGTTTTGGTAGGTCAGACTGGGCTGTGTGTTTTGGTAGGTCAGACTGGGCTGTGTGTTTTGGTAGGTCAGACTGGGCTGTGTGTTTTGTTAGTTAAGACTGGGCTGTGTGTTTTGGTAGGTCAGATGGGGCTGTGTGTTTTGGTAGGTCTTACATGGCTGTGTGTTTTGGTAGTTCAGACAGGGATGTGTATTTTGTTAGGTCAGACAGGACTGTGTGTTTTGGTAGGTCAGATGGGGCTGTGTGTTTTGGTAGGTCTTACATGGCTGTGTGTTATGGTAGTTCAGACAAGGCTGTGTATTTTGTTAGGTCAGACAGGACTGTGTGTTTTGGTAGGTCAGATGGGGCTGTGTGTTTTGGTAGGTCAGATGGGGCTGTGCGTTTTGGTGGGTCAGACAGGGCTGTGTGTTTTGGTAGGTCAGACAGGACTGTGTGTTTTGGTTGGTCAGATGGGGCTGTGTGTTTTGGTGGGTCAGATGGGGCTGTGTGTTTTGGTGGGTCAGACAGGGCTGTGTGTTTTGGTAGTTAAGACTGGGCTGTGTGTTTTGGTAAGTCAGATGGGGCTGTGTGTTTTGGTAGGTCTTACATGGCTGTGTGTTATGGTAGTTCAGACAAGGCTGTGTATTTTGTTAGGTCAGACAGGACTGTGTGTTTTGGTAGGTCAGATGGGGCTGTGTGTTTTGGTAGGTCAGATGGGGCTGTGCGTTTTGGTGGGTCAGACAGGGCTGTGTGTTTTGGTAGGTCAGACAGGACTGTGTGTTTTGGTTGGTCAGATGGGGCTGTGTGTTTTGGTGGGTCAGATGGGGCTGTGTGTTTTGGTGGGTCAGACAGGGCTGTGTGTTTTGGTAGTTCAGACAGGACTGTGTGTTTTGGTAGGTAAGATGGGGCTGTGTGTTTTGGTAGGTCAGACTGGGCTGTGTGTTTTGGTAAGTCAGATGGGGCTGTGTGTTTTGGTAGGTCTTACATGGCTGTGTGTTTTGGTAGTTCAGACAGGGCTGTGTATTTTGTTAGGTCAGACAGGACTGTGTGTTTTGGTAGGTCAGATGGGGCTGTGTGTTTTGGTGGGTCAGATGGGGCTGTGTGTTTTGGTAGGTCAGACAGGACTGTGTGTTTTGGTAGGTCAGATGGGGCTGTGTGTTTTGGTAGGTCAGACTGGGCTGTATGTTTTGGTAAGTCAGATGGGGCTGTGTGTTTTGGTAGGTCTTACATGGCTGTGTGTTTTGGTAGTTCAGACAGGGCTGTGTATTTTGTTAGGTCAGACAGGACTGTGTGTTTTGGTAGGTCAGATGGGGCTGTGTGTTTTGGTGGGTCAGATGGGGCTGTGTGTTTTGGTAGGTCAGACAGGACTGTGTGTTTTGGTAGGTCAGATGGGGCTGTGTGTTTTGGTAGGTCAGACAGGGCTGTGTGTTTTGGTGGGTCAGATGGGGCTGTGTGTTTTGGTGGGTCAGACAGGACAGTGTGTTTTGGTAGGTCAGATGGGACTGTGTGTTTTGGTAGGTCAGATGGGGTTGTGTGTTTTGGTAGGTCAGACAGTGCTGAACAAGGCTATTCCTCAGGAGGATGAGACTAGAGGGACTGACATGCATGCTGCTGCACAGGAAACCACTGGTGTGTGTGTGGTTGAGGGGCTGGTTATAGACTGGTCTGCTGACAGAGACAAACAGGAAGGAAGTTAGCAGGTGTGTGACTGTGTGTGTACTGTATGCTTTTTTCTCTCGATTCCTTTGAAACAGGACAGGGGCAGTGTTTGCCTGACCTAACTGTGACTGTGTGTGTGTGTGTGTGTGTGTGTGTGTGTGTGTGTGTGTGTGTGTGTGTGTGTGTGTGTGTGTGTGTGTGTGTGTGTGTGTGTGTGTGCGTGCGTGCGTGCGTGCGTGCGTGCGTGCGTGCGTGCGTGCGTGCGTGCGTGCGTGCGTGCGTGCGTGCGTGCGTGCGTGCGTGCGTGCGTGCGTGCGTGCGTGCGTGCGTGCGTGCGTGCGTGTGTTCTACTCTGGGTAAACAGAGCAGTCATTTAATTTTAAAAGCTCTCATCACTATTAGAGCAGAGAAGGAGGCAGGGAGGGTTTCTCCAAAACATTCACTGCATCAGCACAAAAAGCCTTCAAAAACAGAGAGAGAGAGAGAGAGAGAGAGAGAGAGAGAGAGAGAGAAGGGGGAGTGAGAGAATACAGTTTCTCTATGTTGATAGAGAACCAGCGAGAGAGCACTTTTGCTAAGGGGAAGGGAGTTAGTCTCTTAATATTTAGAGTGAGGGATGGAGGGAAGAGTTTGAGTGGATGGAGAGCTGGAGCTTTCAGCATCGTCCTAGAGAGAGAGAGGGAGAAAGAGAGAGAGAGAAAGTGAGTGAAAGAGAGAGAGAGAGAGAGGGAGAGAGAGAAAGTGAGTGTGAGAGAGAGAGAGAGAGAGAGAGAGAGAGAGAGAGAGAGAGAGAGAGAGAGAGCTGGAGCTTTCAGCATTCTCCTAGAGAGAGGGAATGAGACTTTATTTTGAGGTATGAGTAATCCCTCAAAGTGTAGGCATATTCAGTGAAGTGTTAAAAAACAACACCTGACTGACTCAAACTACAGCCTTCAAAATAAAGGTATGATACTCATTAACGTATACATCTCAACGTACACATTCACCTCAATGTACACATTCACCTCAACGTACACATTCACCTCAACGTACACATTCACCTCACCTCAACGTACACATTCACCTCAACGTACACATTCACCTCAACGTACACATTCACCTCAACGTACACATTCACCTCACCTCAACGTACACATTCACCCCACTTCAAGATACACATTCACTTCACCTCAACGTACACATTCACCCCACTTCAAGATACACATTCACCTCACCTCAACGTACACATTTAACTCACCTCAACGTACACATTGACCTCACCTCAACGTACACATTCACCCCACTTCAAGGTACACATTCACCTCACCTCAACGTACACATTCACCTCACCTCAACGTACACATTTAACTCACCTCAACGTACACATTCACCTCACCTCAACGTACACATTTAACTCACCTCAACATACACATTGACCTCACCTCAACGTACACATTCACCTCACCTTAATGTACACATTGACCTCACCTCAACGTACATATTTACCTCACCTCAACGTACACATTCACCTCAACGTACACATTCACCTCAACGTGTACATTCACCTCACCTCAACGTGGCAATTCACCTCACCTCAACGTGTACACTCACCTCAACGTAAACATTCACCTCATCTCAACGTATACACTCACCTCAACGTGTACATTCACCTCACCTCAATGTGTACATTCACCTCAACGTATACACTCACCTCAACGTACACATTCACCTCACCTCAACGTACACATTCACCTCACCTCAACGTACACATTCACCTCACCTCAACGTGTACACTCACCTCAACGTACACATTCACCTCACCTCAACGTATACACTCACCTCAACGTGTACATTAACCTCACCTCAACGTACACATTCACCTCAACGTATACACTCACCTCAAGGTACACATTCACCTCACCTCAACGTATACACTCACCTCAAGGTACACATTCACCTCAACGCATACACTCACCTCAAGGTACACATTCACCTCAACGTATACACTCACCTCAAGGTACACATTCACCTCAACGTATACACTCACCTCAAGGTACACATTCACCTCACCTCAACGTATACACTCACCTCAAGGTATACATTCACCTCACCTCAAGGTATACACTCACCTCACCTCAACGTATGCACTCACCTCAAGGTACACATTCACCTCACCTCAAGGTATACACTCACCTCACCTCAACGTATGCACTCACCTCAAGGTACACATTTACCTCACCTCAACGTATACACTCACCTCAAGGTACACATTCACCTCACCTCAAGGTATACACTCACCTCACCTCAACGTATGCACTCACCTCAAGGTACACATTTACCTCACCTCAACGTATACACTCACCTCAAGGTACACATTCAC
>NC_074670.1:14071189-14136250 GCF_029448725.1 Salvelinus fontinalis
TGTTTGAAGTTATTAAAATACTCCATTTATACCAAGTTTACTGCGCTTGACTTCCCTGCCACCTATATACATGACGTGACAGTATCTAGTTGAATATAAAGTTGGATGCCCCTTCTCCTAAAATAAATGTCTTCAGATGTGCAGATCATGACTATTATTTTGAAGTTATTGTCCGTAATTGTTGGTTGATAATTGTACCAGTCCTGACTTACACTATTCAAAACACATGATATTTGGAGAAAAAAACATGTCAATTCTTGTCTCCTTCAGTTCCGTCACAAGAGTGACAACCAGGTGAACAACCGCAAGTCTCAGGTCGTCATCCACGGCTCGTAAGTCTCCTCTAGTCCAGTCTACACTCAGCAATACAGACAGTCCTCTAGTCCAGTCTACACTCAGCAATACAGACAGTCCTCTAGTCCAGTCTACACTCAGCAATACAGACAGTCCTCTAGTCCAGTCTACACTCAGCAATACAGACAGTCCTCTAGTCCAGTCTACACTCAGCAATACAGACAGTCCTCTAGTCCAGTCTACACTCAGCAATACAGACAGTCCTCTAGTCCAGTCTACACTCAGCAATACAGACAGTCCTCTAGTCCAGTCTACACTCAGCAATACAGACAGTCCTCTAGTCCAGTCTACACTCAGCAATACAGCCATACATCTAGTACAGTCTACACTCAGCAATACAGCCATTCATCTAGTCCAGTCTACACTCAGCAATACAGCCATTCATCTAGTCCAGTCTACACTCAGCAATACAGACAGTCCTCTAGTCCAGTCTACACTCAGCAATACAGACAGTCCTCTAGTCCAGTCTACACTCAGCAATACAGACAGTCCTCTAGTCCAGTCTACACTCAGCAATACAGCCTTACATCTAGTACAGTCTACACTCAGCAATACAGCCATACATCTAGTACAGTCTACACTCAGCATTACAGCCATACATCTAGTACAGTCTACACTCAGCAATACAGACAGTCCTCTAGTCCAGTCTACACTCAGCAATACAGCCATTCATCTAGTCCAGTCTACACTCAGCAATACAGACAGTCCTCTAGTCCAGTCTACACTCAGCAATACAGACAGTCCTCTAGTCTGTCTACACTCAGCAATACAGCCATTCATCTAGTCCAGTCTACACTCAGCAATACAGACAGTCCTCTAGTACAGTCTACACTCAGCAATACAGCCATACATCTAGTACAGTCTACACTCAGCAATACAGCCATACATCTAGTACAGTCTACACTCAGCAATACAGCATTCATCTAGTCCAGTCTACACTCAGCAATACAGCCATTCATCTAGTCCAGTCTACACTCAGCAATACAGACAGTCCTCTAGTCCAGTCTACACTCAGCAATACAGACAGTCCTCTAGTCCAGTCTACACTCAGCAATACAGACAGTCCTCTAGTCCAGTCTACACTCAGCAATACAGACAGTCCTCTAGTCCAGTCTACACTCAGCAATACAGACAGTCCTCTAGTCCAGTCTACACTCAGCAATACAGCCATACATCTAGTACAGTCTACACTCAGCAATACATCCATTCATCTAGTACAGTCTACACTCAGCAATACAGCCATACATCTAGTACAGTCTACACTCAGCAATACAGACAGTCCTCTAGTCCAGTCTACACTCAGCAATACAGTCATTCATCTAGTCCAGTCTACACTCAGCAATACAGACAGTCCTCTAGTCCAGTCTACACCCAGCAATACAGACAGTCCTCTAGTCTGTCTACACTCAGCAATACAGCCATTCATCTAGTCCAGTCTACACTCAGCAATACAGACAGTCCTCTAGTACAGTCTACACTCAGCAATACAGACAGTCCTCTAGTCCAGTCTACACTCAGCAATACAGACAGTCCTCTAGTCCAGTCTACACTCAGCAATACAGACAGTCCTCTAGTCCAGTCTACACTCAGCAATACAGACAGTCCTCTAGTCCAGTCTACACTTAGCAATACAGACAGTCCTCTAGTCCGGTCTACACTCAGCAATACAGACAGTCCTCTAGTCCAGTCTACACTCAGCAATACAGACAGTCCTCTAGTCCAGTCTACACTCAGCAATACAGACAGTCCTCTAGTCCAGTCTACACTCAGCAATACAGCCATTCATCTAGTCCAGTCTACACTCAGCAATACAGACAGTCCTCTAGTCCAGTCTACACTCAGCAATACAGCCATTCATCTAGTCCAGTCTACACTCAGCAATACAGACAGTCCTCTAGTCTGTCTACACTCAGCAATACAGACAGTCCTCTAGTCCAGTCTACACTCAGCAATACAGCCATACATCTAGTACAGTCTACACTCAGCAATACAGCCATACATCTAGTACAGTCTACACTCAGCAATACAGCCATACATCTAGTACAGTCTACACTCAGCAATACATCCATTCATCTAGTACAGTCTACACTCAGCAATACAGCCATACATCTAGTACAGTCTACACTCAGCAATACAGACCGTCCTCTTGTCCAGTCTACACTCAGCAATACAGCCATTCATCTAGTCCAGTCTACACTCAGCAATACAGACAGTCCTCTAGTCCAGTCTACACTCAGCAATACAGACAGTCCTCTAGTCTGTCTACACTCAGCAATACAGCCATTCATCTAGTCCAGTCTACACTCAGCAATACAGACAGTCCTCTAGTACAGTCTACACTCACAAATACAGCCATTCATCTAGTCCAGTCTACACTCAGCAATACAGACAGTCCTCTAGTCCAGTCTACACTCAGCAATACAGCCATTCATCTAGTCCAGTCTACACTCAGCAATACGGACAGTCCTCTAGTCTGTCTACACTCAGCAATACAGACAGTCCTCTAGTCCAGTCTACACTCAGCAATACAGCCATACATCTAGTACAGTCTACACTCAGCAATACAGCCATACATCTAGTACAGTCTACACTCAGCAATACAGCCATACATCTAGTACAGTCTACACTCAGCAATACAGACAGTCCTCTAGTCCAGTCTACACTCAGCAATACAGCCATTCATCTAGTACAGTCTACACTCAGCAATACATCCATTCATCTAGTACAGTCTACACTCAGCAATACAGCCATACATCTAGTACAGTCTACACTCAGCAATACAGACCGTCCTCTTGTCCAGTCTACACTCAGCAATACAGCCATTCATCTAGTCCAGTCTACACTCAGCAATACAGACAGTCCTCTAGTCCAGTCTACACTCAGCAATACAGACAGTCCTCTAGTCCAGTCTACACTCAGCAATACAGACAGTCCTCTAGTCTGTCTACACTCAGCAATACAGCCATTCATCTAGTCCAGTCTACACTCAGCAATACAGACAGTCCTCTAGTACAGTCTACACTCACAAATACAGCCATTCATCTAGTCCAGTCTACACTCAGCAATACAGACAGTCCTCTAGTCCAGTCTACACTCAGCAATACAGACAGTCCTCTAGTCCAGTCTACACTCAGCAATACAGACAGTCCTCTAGTCCAGTCTACACTCAGCAATACAGACAGTCCTCTAGTCCAGTCTACACTCAGCAATACAGACAGTCCTCTAGTCCAGTCTACACTCAGCAATACAGACAGTCCTCTAGTCCAGTCTACACTCAGCAATACAGCCATTCATCTAGTCCAGTCTACACTCAGCAATACAGACAGTCCTCTAGTCCAGTCTACACTCAGCAATACAGTCATTCATCTAGTCCAGTCTACACTCAGCAATACAGACAGTCCTCTAGTCTGTCTACACTCAGCAATACAGACAGTCCTCTAGTCCAGTCTACACTCAGCAATGCAGCCATTCATCTAGTCCATTCTACACTCAGCAATATAGACAGTCCTCTCGTCCAGTCTACACTCAGCAATACAGACAGTCCTCTAGTCCAGTCTACACTCAGCAATACAGACAGTCCTCTAGTCCAGTCTACACTCAGCAATACAGCCATACATCGAGTAAAGTCTACACTCAGAAATACAGACAGTCCTCTAGTACAGTCTAAACTCAGCAATACAGACAGTCCTCTAGTCCAGTCTACACTCAGCAATACAGACAGTCCTCTAGTCCAGTCTACACTCAGCAATACAGCCATTCATCTAGTCCAGTCTACACTCAGCAATACAGACAGTCCTCTAGTACAGTCTACACTCAGCAATACAGACAGTCCTCTAGTCCAGTCTACACTCAGCAATACAGACAGTCCTCTAGTCCAGTCTACACTCAGCAATACAGACAGTCCTCTAGTCCAGTCTACACTCAGCAATACAGACAGTCCTCTAGTCCAGTCTACACTCAGCAATACAGCCATTCATCTAGTCCAGTCTACACTCAGCAATACAGACAGTCCTCTAGTCCAGTCTACACTCAGCAATACAGCCATTCATCTAGTCCAGTCTACACTCAGCAATACAGACAGTCCTCTAGTCTGTCTACACTCAGCAATACAGACAGTCCTCTAGTCCAGTCTACACTCAGCAATACAGCCATACATCTAGTACAGTCTACACTCAGCAATACAGCCATACATCTAGTACAGTCTACACTCAGCAATACAGCCATACATCTAGTACAGTCTACACTCAGCAATACAGCCATACATCTAGTACAGTCTAGACTCAGCAATACAGACAGTCCTCTTGTCCAGTCTACACTCAGCAATACAGCCATTCAACTAGTACAGTCTACACTCAGCAATACATCCATTCATCTAGTACAGTCTACACTCAGCAATACAGCCATACATCTAGTACAGTCTACACTCAGCAATACAGACAGTCCTCTTGTCCAGTCTACACTCAGCAATACAGCCATTCATCTAGTCCAGTCTACACTCAGCAATACAGACAGTCCTCTAGTCCAGTCTACACTCAGCAATACAGACAGTCCTCTAGTCTGTCTACACTCAGCAATACAGCCATTCATCTAGTCCAGTCTACACTCAGCAATACAGACAGTCCTCTAGTACAGTCTACACTCAGAAATACAGCCATTCATCTAGTCCAGTCTACACTCAGCAATACAGACAGTCCTCTAGTCCAGTCTACACTCAGCAATACAGACAGTCCTCTAGTCCAGTCTACACTCAGCAATACAGACAGTCCTCTAGTCCAGTCTACACTCAGCAATACAGACAGTCCTCTAGTCCAGTCTACACTCAGCAATACAGACAGTCCTCTAGTCCAGTCTACACTCAGCAATACAGACAGTCCTCTAGTCCAGTCTACACTCAGCAATACAGCCATTCATCTAGTCCAGTCTACACTCAGCAATACAGACAGTCCTCTAGTCCAGTCTACACTCAGCAATACAGCCATTCATCTAGTCCAGTCTACACTCAGCAATACAGACAGTCCTCTAGTCTGTCTACACTCAGCAATACAGACAGTCCTCTAGTCCAGTCTACACTCAGCAATGCAGCCATTCATCTAGTCCAGTCTACACTCAGCAATATAGACAGTCCTCTCGTCCAGTCTACACTCAGCAATACAGACAGTCCTCTAGTCCAGTCTACACTCAGCAATACAGACAGTCCTCTAGTCCAGTCTACACTCAGCAATACAGCCATACATCGAGTAAAGTCTACACTCAGAAATACAGACAGTCCTCTAGTACAGTCTAAACTCAGCAATACAGACAGTCCTCTAGTCCAGTCTACACTCAGCAATACAGACAGTCCTCTAGTCCAGTCTACACTCAGCAATACAGCCATTCATCTAGTCCAGTCTACACTCAGCAATACAGACAGTCCTCTAGTCCAGTCTACACTCAGCAATACAGACAGTCCTCTAGTCCAGTCTACACTCAGCAATACAGACAGTCCTCTAGTCCAGTCTACACTCAGCAATACAGACAGTCCTCTAGTCCAGTCTACACTCAGCAATACAGACAGTCCTCTAGTCCAGTCTACACTCAGCAATACAGCCATACATCTAGTACAGTCTACACTCAGCAATACAGCCATTAATCTAGTCCAGTCTACACTCAGCAATACAGACAGTCCTCTAGTACAGTCTACACTCACAAATACAGCCATTCATCTAGTCCAGTCTACACTCAGCAATACAGACAGTCCTCTAGTCCAGTCTACACTCAGCAATACAGACAGTCCTCTAGTCCAGTCTACACTCAGCAATACAGACAGTCCTCTAGTCCAGTCTACACTCAGCAATACAGACAGTCCTCTAGTCCAGTCTACACTCAGCAATACAGACAGTCCTCTAGTCCAGTCTACACTCAGCAATACAGACAGTCCTCTAGTCCAGTCTACACTCAGCAATACAGACAGTTCTCTAGTCCAGTCTACACTCAGCAATACAGACAGTCCTCTAGTCCAGTCTACACTCAGCAATACAGCTATTCATCTAGTCCAGTCTACACTCAGCAATACAGACAGTCCTCTAGTCCAGTCTACACTCAGCAATACAGCCATTCATCTAGTTCAGTCTACACTCAGCAATACAGACAGTCCTCTAGTCTGTCTACACTCAGCAATACAGACAGTCCTCTAGTCCAGTCTACACTCAGCAATGCAGCCATTCATCTAGTCCAGTCTACACTCAGCAATATAGACAGTCCTCTCGTCCAGTCTACACTCAGCAATACAGACAGTCCTCTAGTCCAGTCTACACTCAGCAATACAGACAGTCCTCTAGTCCAGTCTACACTCAGCAATACAGCCATACATCGAGTAAAGTCTACACTCAGAAATACAGACAGTCCTCTAGTACAGACTAAACTCAGCAATACAGACAGTCCTCTAGTCCAGTCTACACTCAGCAATACAGACAGTCCTCTAGTCCAGTCTACACTCAGCAATACAGCCATTCATCTAGTCCAGTCTACACTCAGCAATACAGACAGTCCTCAAGTCCAGTCTACACTCAGCAATACAGACAGTCCTCTAGTCCAGTCTACACTCAGCAATACAGACAGTCCTCTAGTCCAGTCTACACTCAGCAATACAGACAGTCCTCTAGTCCAGTCTACACTCAGCAATACAGACAGTCCTCTAGTCCAGTCTACACTCAGCAATACAGCCATTCATCTAGTCCAGTCTACACTCAGCAATACAGCCATACATCTAGTACAGTCTACACTCAGCAATACAGCCATACATCTAGTACAGTCTACACTCAGCAATACAGACAGTCCTCTAGTCTGTCTACACTCAGCAATACAGACAGTCCTCTAGTCCAGTCTACACTCAGCAATACAGCCATACATCTAGTACAGTCTACACTCAGCAATACAGCCATACATCTAGTACAGTCTACACTCAGCAATACAGCCATACATCTAGTACAGTCTACACTCAGCAATACAGCCATACATCTAGTACAGTCTACACTCAGCAATACAGACAGTCCTCTTGTCCAGTCTACACTCAGCAATACAGCCATTCAACTAGTACAGTCTACACTCAGCAATACATCCATTCATCTAGTACAGTCTACACTCAGCAATACAGCCATACATCTAGTACAGTCTACACTCAGCAATACAGACAGTCCTCTTGTCCAGTCTACACTCAGCAATACAGCCATTCATCTAGTCCAGTCTACACTCAGCAATACAGACAGTCCTCTAGTCCAGTCTACACTCAGCAATACAGACAGTCCTCTAGTCTGTCTACACTCAGCAATACAGCCATTCATCTAGTCCAGTCTACACTCAGCAATACAGACAGTCCTCTAGTACAGTCTACACTCAGAAATACAGCCATTCATCTAGTCCAGTCTACACTCAGCAATACAGACAGTCCTCTAGTCCAGTCTACACTCAGCAATACAGACAGTCCTCTAGTCCAGTCTACACTCAGCAATACAGACAGTCCTCTAGTCCAGTCTACACTCAGCAATACAGACAGTCCTCTAGTCCAGTCTACACTCAGCAATACAGACAGTCCTCTAGTCCAGTCTACACTCAGCAATACAGACAGTCCTCTAGTCCAGTCTACACTCAGCAATACAGCCATTCATCTAGTCCAGTCTACACTCAGCAATACAGACAGTCCTCTAGTCCAGTCTACACTCAGCAATACAGCCATTCATCTAGTCCAGTCTACACTCAGCAATACAGACAGTCCTCTAGTCTGTCTACACTCAGCAATACAGACAGTCCTCTAGTCCAGTCTACACTCAGCAATGCAGCCATTCATCTAGTCCAGTCTACACTCAGCAATATAGACAGTCCTCTCGTCCAGTCTACACTCAGCAATACAGACAGTCCTCTAGTCCAGTCTACACTCAGCAATACAGACAGTCCTCTAGTCCAGTCTACACTCAGCAATACAGCCATACATCGAGTAAAGTCTACACTCAGAAATACAGACAGTCCTCTAGTACAGTCTAAACTCAGCAATACAGACAGTCCTCTAGTCCAGTCTACACTCAGCAATACAGACAGTCCTCTAGTCCAGTCTACACTCAGCAATACAGCCATTCATCTAGTCCAGTCTACACTCAGCAATACAGACAGTCCTCTAGTCCAGTCTACACTCAGCAATACAGACAGTCCTCTAGTCCAGTCTACACTCAGCAATACAGACAGTCCTCTAGTCCAGTCTACACTCAGCAATACAGACAGTCCTCTAGTCCAGTCTACACTCAGCAATACAGACAGTCCTCTAGTCCAGTCTACACTCAGCAATACAGCCATACATCTAGTACAGTCTACACTCAGCAATACAGCCATTAATCTAGTCCAGTCTACACTCAGCAATACAGACAGTCCTCTAGTACAGTCTACACTCACAAATACAGCCATTCATCTAGTCCAGTCTACACTCAGCAATACAGACAGTCCTCTTGTCCAGTCTACACTCAGCAATACAGACAGTCCTCTAGTCCAGTCTACACTCAGCAATACAGACAGTCCTCTAGTCCAGTCTACACTCAGCAATACAGACAGTCCTCTAGTCCAGTCTACACTCAGCAATACAGACAGTCCTCTAGTCCAGTCTACACTCAGCAATACAGACAGTCCTCTAGTCCAGTCTACACTCAGCAATACAGACAGTTCTCTAGTCCAGTCTACACTCAGCAATACAGACAGTCCTCTAGTCCAGTCTACACTCAGCAATACAGCTATTCATCTAGTCCAGTCTACACTCAGCAATACAGACAGTCCTCTAGTCCAGTCTACACTCAGCAATACAGCCATTCATCTAGTTCAGTCTACACTCAGCAATACAGACAGTCCTCTAGTCTGTCTACACTCAGCAATACAGACAGTCCTCTAGTCCAGTCTACACTCAGCAATGCAGCCATTCATCTAGTCCAGTCTACACTCAGCAATATAGACAGTCCTCTCGTCCAGTCTACACTCAGCAATACAGACAGTCCTCTAGTCCAGTCTACACTCAGCAATACAGACAGTCCTCTAGTCCAGTCTACACTCAGCAATACAGCCATACATCGAGTAAAGTCTACACTCAGAAATACAGACAGTCCTCTAGTACAGACTAAACTCAGCAATACAGACAGTCCTCTAGTCCAGTCTACACTCAGCAATACAGACAGTCCTCTAGTCCAGTCTACACTCAGCAATACAGCCATTCATCTAGTCCAGTCTACACTCAGCAATACAGACAGTCCTCAAGTCCAGTCTACACTCAGCAATACAGACAGTCCTCTAGTCCAGTCTACACTCAGCAATACAGACAGTCCTCTAGTCCAGTCTACACTCAGCAATACAGACAGTCCTCTAGTCCAGTCTACACTCAGCAATACAGACAGTCCTCTAGTCCAGTCTACACTCAGCAATACAGCCATTCATCTAGTCCAGTCTACACTCAGCAATACAGCCATACATCTAGTACAGTCTACACTCAGCAATACAGCCATACATCTAGTACAGTCTACACTCAGCAATACAGCCATTCATCTAGTCCAGTCTACACTCAGCAATACAGCCATTCATCTAGTCCAGTCTACACTCAGCAATACAGACAGTCCTCTAGTCCAGTCTACACTCAGCAATACAGACAGTCCTCTAGTCCAGTCTACACTCATAAATACAGACAGTCCTCTAGTCCAGTCTACACTCAGCAATACAGCCATACATCTAGTACAGTCTACACTCAGCAATACAGCCATACATCTAGTACAGTCTACACTCAGCAATACAGCCATACATCTAGTACAGTCTACACTCAGCAATACAGACAGTCCTCTAGTCCAGTCTACACTCAGCAATACAGCCATTCATCTAGTACAGTCTACACTCAGCAATACATCCATTCATCTAGTACAGTCTACACTCAGCAATACAGCCATACATCTAGTACAGTCTACACTCAGCAATACAGACAGTCCTCTAGTCCAGTCTACACTCAGCAATACAGACAGTCCTCTAGTCCAGTCTACACTCAGCAATACAGACAGTCCTCTAGTCCAGTCTACACTCAGCAATACAGACAGTCCTCTAGTCCAGTCTACACTCAGCAATACAGACAGTCCTCTAGTCCAGTCTACACTCAGCAATACAGACAGTCCTCTAGTCCAGTCTACACTCAGCAATACAGCCATTCATCTAGTCCAGTCTACACTCAGCAATACAGACAGTCCTCTAGTCCAGTCTACACTCAGCAATACAGCCATTCATCTAGTCCAGTCTACACTCAGCAATACAGACAGTCCTCTAGTCTGTCTACACTCAGCAATACAGACAGTCCTCTAGTCCAGTCTACACTCAGCAATACAGCCATACATCTAGTACAGTCTACACTCAGCAATACAGCCATACATCTAGTACAGTCTACACTCAGCAATACAGCCATACATCTAGTACAGTCTACACTCAGCAATACAGACAGTCCTCTAGTCCAGTCTACACTCAGCAATACAGCCATTCATCTAGTACAGTCTACACTCAGCAATACATCCATTCATCTGGTACAGTCTACACTCAGCAATACAGACAGTCCTCTAGTCTGTCTACACTCAGCAATACAGACAGTCCTCTAGTCCATTCTACACTCAGCAATGCAGCCATTCATCTAGTCCAGTCTACACTCAGCAATATAGACAGTCCTCTCGTCCAGTCTACACTCAGCAATACAGACAGTCCTCTAGTCCAGTCTACACTCAGCAATACAGACAGTCCTCTAGTCCAGTCTACACTCAGCAATACAGCCATACATCGAGTAAAGTCTACACTCAGAAATACAGACAGTCCTCTAGTACAGTCTAAACTCAGCAATACAGACAGTCCTCTAGTCCAGTCTACACTCAGCAATACAGACAGTCCTCTAGTCCAGTCTACACTCAGCAATACAGCCATTCATCTAGTCCAGTCTACACTCAGCAATACAGACAGTCCTCTAGTCCAGTCTACACTCAGCAATACAGACAGTCCTCTAGTACAGTCTACACTCAGCAATACAGACAGTCCTCTAGTCCAGTCTACACAGACAGTCAGCAATACAGACAGTCCTCTAGTCTGTCTACACTCAGCAATACAGACAGTCCTCTAGTCCAGTCTACACTCAGCAATACAGCCATACATCTAGTACAGTCTACACTCAGCAATACAGCCATACATCTAGTACAGTCTACACTCAGCAATACAGCCATACATCTAGTACAGTCTACACTCAGCAATACAGACAGTCCTCTAGTCCAGTCTACACTCAGCAATACAGCCATTCATCTAGTACAGTCTACACTCAGCAATACATCCATTCATCTGGTACAGTCTACACTCAGCAATACAGACAGTCCTCTAGTCTGTCTACACTCAGCAATACAGACAGTCCTCTAGTCCATTCTACACTCAGCAATGCAGCCATTCATCTAGTCCAGTCTACACTCAGCAATATAGACAGTCCTCTCGTCCAGTCTACACTCAGCAATACAGACAGTCCTCTAGTCCAGTCTACACTCAGCAATACAGACAGTCCTCTAGTCCAGTCTACACTCAGCAATACAGCCATACATCGAGTAAAGTCTACACTCAGAAATACAGACAGTCCTCTAGTACAGTCTAAACTCAGCAATACAGACAGTCCTCTAGTCCAGTCTACACTCAGCAATACAGACAGTCCTCTAGTCCAGTCTACACTCAGCAATACAGCCATTCATCTAGTCCAGTCTACACTCAGCAATACAGACAGTCCTCTAGTCCAGTCTACACTCAGCAATACAGACAGTCCTCTAGTACAGTCTACACTCAGCAATACAGACAGTCCTCTAGTCCAGTCTACACTCAGCAATACAGACAGTCCTCTAGTCCAGTCTACACTCAGCAATACAGACAGTCCTCTAGTCCAGTCTACACTCAGCAATACAGACAGTCCTCTAGTCCAGTCTACACTCAGCAATACAGACAGTCCTCTAGTCCAGTCTACACTCAGCAATACAGCCATACATCGAGTACAGTCTACACTCAGCAATACAGCCATTCATCTAGTCCAGTCTACACTCAGCAATACAGCCATTCATCTAGTCCAGTCTACACTCAGCAATACAGACATTCATCTAGTCCAGTCTACACTCAGCAATACAGCCATATATCTAGTACAGTCTACACTCAGCAATACACCCATACATCTAGTACAGTCTACACTCAGCAATACAGCCATTCATCTAGTCCAGTCTACACTCAGCAATACAGCCATTCATCTAGTCCAGTCTACACTCAGCAATACAGACAGTCCTCTAGTCCAGTCTACACTCAGCAATACAGACAGTCCTCTAGTCCAGTCTACACTCAGCAATACAGACAGTCCTCTAGTCCAGTCTACACTCAGCAATACAGCCATACATCTAGTACAGTCTACACTCAGCAATACAGCCATACATCTAGTACAGTCTACACTCAGCAATACAGCCATACATCTAGTACAGTCTACACTCAGCAATACAGACAGTCCTCTAGTCCAGTCTACACTCAGCAATACAGCCATTGATCTAGTACAGTCTACACTCAGCAATACATCCATTCATCTAGTACAGTCTACACTCAGCAATACAGCCATACATCTAGTACAGTCTACACTCAGCAATACAGACAGTCCTCTAGTCCAGTCTACACTCAGCAATACAGCCATTCATCTAGTCCAGTCTACACTCAGCAATACAGCCATTCATCTAGTCCAGTCTACACTCAGCAATACAGACAGTCCTCTAGTCCAGTCTACACTCAGCAATACAGACAGTCCTCTAGTCTGTCTACACTCAGCAATACAGCCATTCATCTAGTCCAGTCTACACTCAGCAATACAGACAGTCCTCTAGTCCAGTCTACACTCAGCAATACAGACAGTCCTCTAGTCCAGTCTACACTCAGCAATAGAGACAGTCCTCTAGTCCAGTCTACACTCAGCAATACAGACAGTCCTCTAGTCCAGTCTACACTCAGCAATACAGACAGTCCTCTAGTCCAGTCTACACTCAGCAATACAGACAGTCCTCTAGTCCAGTCTACACTCAGCAATACAGACAGTCCTCTAGTCCAGTCTACACTCAGCAATACAGACAGTCCTCTAGTCCAGTCTACACTCAGCAATACAGCCATACATCTAGTCCAGTCTACACTCAGCAATACAGCCATTCATCTAGTCCAGTCTACACTCAGCAATACAGCCATTCATCTAGTCCAGTCTACACTCAGCAATACAGCCATTCATCTAGTCCAGTCTACACTCAGCAATACAGCCATACATCTAGTACAGTCTACACTCAGCAATACAGCCATACATCTAGTACAGTCTACACTCAGCAATACAGACAGTCCTCTAGTCCAGTCTACACTCAGCAATACAGCCATTCATCTAGTACAGTCTACACTCAGCAATACATCCATTCATCTAGTACAGTCTACACTCAGCAATACAGCCATACATCTAGTACAGTCTACACTCAGCAATACAGACAGTCCTCTAGTCCAGTCTACACTCAGCAATACAGACAGTCCTCTAGTCCAGTCTACACTCAGCAATACAGACAGTCCTCTAGTCCAGTCTACACTCAGCAATACAGACAGTCCTCTAGTCCAGTCTACACTCAGCAATACAGACAGTCCTCTAGTCCAGTCTACACTCAGCAATACAGACAGTCCTCTAGTCCAGTCTACACTCAGCAATACAGCCATTCATCTAGTCCAGTCTACACTCAGCAATACAGACAGTCCTCTAGTCCAGTCTACACTCAGCAATACAGCCATTCATCTAGTCCAGTCTACACTCAGCAATACAGACAGTCCTCTAGTCTGTCTACACTCAGCAATACAGACAGTCCTCTAGTCCAGTCTACACTCAGCAATACAGCCATACATCTAGTACAGTCTACACTCAGCAATACAGCCATACATCTAGTACAGTCTACACTCAGCAATACAGCCATACATCTAGTACAGTCTACACTCAGCAATACAGACAGTCCTCTAGTACAGTCTACACTCAGCAATACAGCCATTCATCTAGTACAGTCTACACTCAGCAATACATCCATTCATCTGGTACAGTCTACACTCAGCAATTCAGCAATACATCTAGTACAGTCTACACTCAGCAATACAGACAGTCCTCTTGTCCAGTCTACACTCAGCAATACAGCCATTCATCTAGTCCAGTCTACACTCAGCAATACAGACAGTCCTCTAGTCCAGTCTACACTCAGCAATACAGACAGTCCTCTAGTCTGTCTACACTCAGCAATACAGCCATTCATCTAGTCCAGTCTACACTCAGCAATACAGACAGTCCTCTAGTACAGTCTACACTCACAAATACAGCCATTCATCTAGTCCAGTCTACACTCAGCAATACAGACAGTCCTCTAGTCCAGTCTACACTCAGCAATACAGACAGTCCTCTAGTCCAGTCTACACTCAGCAATACAGACAGTCCTCTAGTCCAGTCTACACTCAGCAATACAGCCATTCATCTAGTCCAGTCTACACTCAGCAATACAGCCATTCATCTAGTCCAGTCTACACTCAGCAATACAGACAGTCCTCTAGTCCAGTCTACACTCAGCAATACAGACAGTCCTCTAGTCCAGTCTACACTCAGCAATACAGACAGTCCTCTAGTCCAGTCTACACTCAGCAATACAGACAGTCCTCTAGTCCAGTCTACACTCAGCAATACAGACAGTCCTCTAGTCCAGTCTACACTCAGCAATACAGACATACATCTAGTCCAGTCTACACTCAGCAATACAGCCATTCATCTAGTCCAGTCTACACTCAGCAATACAGCCATTCATCTAGTCCAGTCTACACTCAGCAATACAGCCATTCATCTAGTCCAGTCTACACTCAGCAATACAGCCATACATCTAGTACAGTCTACACTCAGCAATACAGCCATACATCTAGTACAGTCTACACTCAGCAATACAGCCATTCATCTAGTCCAGTCTACACTCAGCAATACAGCCATTCATCTAGTCCAGTCTACACTCAGCAATACAGACAGTCCTCTAGTCCAGTCTACACTCAGCAATACAGACAGTCCTCTAGTCCAGTCTACACTCAGCAATACAGACAGTCCTCTAGTCCAGTCTACACTCAGCAATACAGCCATACATCTAGTACAGTCTACACTCAGCAATACAGCCATACATCTAGTACAGTCTACACTCAGCAATACAGCCATACATCTAGTACAGTCTACACTCAGCAATACAGACAGTCCTCTAGTCCAGTCTACACTCAGCAATACAGCCATTCATCTAGTACAGTCTACACTCAGCAATACATCCATTCATCTAGTACAGTCTACACTCAGCAATACAGCCATACATCTAGTACAGTCTACACTCAGCAATACAGACAGTCCTCTAGTCCAGTCTACACTCAGCAATACAGCCATTCATCTAGTCCAGTGTACACTCAGCAATACAGACAGTCCTCTAGTCCAGTCTACACTCAGCAATACAGACAGTCCTCTAGTCTGTCTACACTCAGCAATACAGCCATTCATCTAGTCCAGTCTACACTCAGCAATACAGACAGTCCTCTAGTACAGTCTACACTCACAAATACAGCCATTCATCTAGTCCAGTCTACACTCAGCAATACAGACAGTCCTCTAGTCCAGTCTACACTCAGCAATACAGACAGTCCTCTAGTCCAGTCTACACTCAGCAATAGAGACAGTCCTCTAGTCCAGTCTACACTCAGCAATACAGACAGTCCTCTAGTCCAGTCTACACTCAGCAATACAGACAGTCCTCTAGTCCAGTCTACACTCAGCAATACAGACAGTCCTCTAGTCCAGTCTACACTCAGCAATACAGACAGTCCTCTAGTCCAGTCTACACTCAGCAATACAGACAGTCCTCTAGTCCAGTCTACACTCAGCAATACAGCCATTCATCTAGTCCAGTCTACACTCAGCAATACAGACAGTCCTCTAGTCTGTCCACACTCAGCAATACAGACAGTCCTCTAGTCCAGTCTACACTCAGCAATGCAGCCATTCATCTAGTCCAGTCTACACTCAGCAATATAGACAGTCCTCTCGTCCAGTCTACACTCAGCAATACAGACAGTCCTCTAGTCCAGTCTACACTCAGCAATACAGACAGTCCTCTAGTCCAGTCTACACTCAGCAATACAGCCATACATCGAGTAAAGTCTACACTCAGAAATACAGACAGTCCTCTAGTACAGTCTAAACTCAGCAATACAGACAGTCCTCTAGTCCAGTCTACACTCAGCAATACAGACAGTCCTCTAGTCCAGTCTACACTCAGCAATACAGCCATTCATCTAGTCCAGTCTACACTCAGCAATACAGACAGTCCTCTAGTCCAGTCTACACTCAGCAATACAGACAGTCCTCTAGTCCAGTCTACACTCAGCAATACAGACAGTCCTCTAGTCCAGTCTACACTCAGCAATACAGACAGTCCTCTAGTCCAGTCTACACTCAGCAATACAGCCATACATCTAGTACAGTCTACACTCAGCAATACAGCCATTCATCTAGTCCAGTCTACACTCAGCAATACAGCCATTCATCTAGTCCAGTCTACACTCAGCAATACAGCCATTCATCTAGTCCAGTCTACACTCAGCAATACAGCCATACATCTAGTACAGTCTACACTCAGCAATACAGCCATACATCTAGTACAGTCTACACTCAGCAATACAGCCATTCATCTAGTACAGTCTACACTCAGCAATACAGCCATTCATCTAGTCCAGTCTACACTCAGCAATACAGACAGTCCTCTAGTCCAGTCTACACTCAGCAATACAGACAGTCCTCTAGTCCAGTCTACACTCAGCAATACAGACAGTCCTCTAGTCCAGTCTACACTCAGCAATACAGACAGTCCTCTAGTCCAGTCTACACTCAGCAATACAGACAGTCCTCTAGTCCAGTCTACACTCAGCAATACAGACATACATCTAGTACAGTCTACACTCAGCAATACAGCCATTCATCTAGTCCAGTCTACACTCAGCAATACAGCCATTCATCTAGTCCAGTCTACACTCAGCAATACAGCCATTCATCTAGTCCAGTCTACACTCAGCAATACAGCCATACATCTAGTACAGTCTACACTCAGCAATACAGCCATACATCTAGTACAGTCTACACTCAGCAATACAGCCATTCATCTAGTCCAGTCTACACTCAGCAATACAGCCATTCATCTAGTCCAGTCTACACTCAGCAATACAGACAGTCCTCTAGTCCAGTCTACACTCAGCAATACAGACAGTCCTCTAGTCCAGTCTACACTCAGCAATACAGACAGTCCTCTAGTCCAGTCTACACTCAGCAATACAGCCATACATCTAGTACAGTCTACACTCAGCAATACAGCCATACATCTAGTACAGTCTACACTCAGCAATACAGCCATACATCTAGTACAGTCTACACTCAGCAATACAGACAGTCCTCTAGTCCAGTCTACACTCAGCAATACAGCCATTCATCTAGTACAGTCTACACTCAGCAATACATCCATTCATCTAGTACAGTCTACACTCAGCAATACAGCCATACATCTAGTACAGTCTACACTCAGCAATACAGACAGTCCTCTAGTCCAGTCTACACTCAGCAATACAGCCATTCATCTAGTCCAGTGTACACTCAGCAATACAGACAGTCCTCTAGTCCAGTCTACACTCAGCAATACAGACAGTCCTCTAGTCTGTCTACACTCAGCAATACAGCCATTCATCTAGTCCAGTCTACACTCAGCAATACAGACAGTCCTCTAGTACAGTCTACACTCACAAATACAGCCATTCATCTAGTCCAGTCTACACTCAGCAATACAGACAGTCCTCTAGTCCAGTCTACACTCAGCAATACAGACAGTCCTCTAGTCCAGTCTACACTCAGCAATAGAGACAGTCCTCTAGTCCAGTCTACACTCAGCAATACAGACAGTCCTCTAGTCCAGTCTACACTCAGCAATACAGACAGTCCTCTAGTCCAGTCTACACTCAGCAATACAGACAGTCCTCTAGTCCAGTCTACACTCAGCAATACAGACAGTCCTCTAGTCCAGTCTACACTCAGCAATACAGACAGTCCTCTAGTCCAGTCTACACTCAGCAATACAGCCATTCATCTAGTCCAGTCTACACTCAGCAATACAGACAGTCCTCTAGTCTGTCCACACTCAGCAATACAGACAGTCCTCTAGTCCAGTCTACACTCAGCAATGCAGCCATTCATCTAGTCCAGTCTACACTCAGCAATATAGACAGTCCTCTCGTCCAGTCTACACTCAGCAATACAGACAGTCCTCTAGTCCAGTCTACACTCAGCAATACAGACAGTCCTCTAGTCCAGTCTACACTCAGCAATACAGCCATACATCGAGTAAAGTCTACACTCAGAAATACAGACAGTCCTCTAGTACAGTCTAAACTCAGCAATACAGACAGTCCTCTAGTCCAGTCTACACTCAGCAATACAGACAGTCCTCTAGTCCAGTCTACACTCAGCAATACAGCCATTCATCTAGTCCAGTCTACACTCAGCAATACAGACAGTCCTCTAGTCCAGTCTACACTCAGCAATACAGACAGTCCTCTAGTCCAGTCTACACTCAGCAATACAGACAGTCCTCTAGTCCAGTCTACACTCAGCAATACAGACAGTCCTCTAGTCCAGTCTACACTCAGCAATACAGCCATACATCTAGTACAGTCTACACTCAGCAATACAGCCATTCATCTAGTCCAGTCTACACTCAGCAATACAGCCATTCATCTAGTCCAGTCTACACTCAGCAATACAGCCATTCATCTAGTCCAGTCTACACTCAGCAATACAGCCATACATCTAGTACAGTCTACACTCAGCAATACAGCCATACATCTAGTACAGTCTACACTCAGCAATACAGCCATTCATCTAGTACAGTCTACACTCAGCAATACAGCCATTCATCTAGTCCAGTCTACACTCAGCAATACAGACAGTCCTCTAGTCCAGTCTACACTCAGCAATACAGACAGTCCTCTAGTCCAGTCTACACTCAGCAATACAGACAGTCCTCTAGTCCAGTCTACACTCAGCAATACAGACAGTCCTCTAGTCCAGTCTACACTCAGCAATACAGACAGTCCTCTAGTCCAGTCTACACTCAGCAATACAGACATACATCTAGTACAGTCTACACTCAGCAATACAGCCATTCATCTAGTCCAGTCTACACTCAGCAATACAGCCATTCATCTAGTCCAGTCTACACTCAGCAATACAGCCATTCATCTAGTCCAGTCTACACTCAGCAATACAGCCATACATCTAGTACAGTCTACACTCAGCAATACAGCCATACATCTAGTACAGTCTACACTCAGCAATACAGCCATTCATCTAGTCCAGTCTACACTCAGCAATACAGCCATTCATCTAGTCCAGTCTACACTCAGCAATACAGACAGTCCTCTAGTCCAGTCTACACTCAGCAATACAGACAGTCCTCTAGTCCAGTCTACACTCAGCAATACAGACAGTCCTCTAGTCCAGTCTACACTCAGCAATACAGCCATACATCTAGTACAGTCTACACTCAGCAATACAGCCATACATCTAGTACAGTCTACACTCAGCAATACAGCCATACATCTAGTACAGTCTACACTCAGCAATACAGACAGTCCTCTAGTCCAGTCTACACTCAGCAATACAGCCATTCATCTAGTACAGTCTACACTCAGCAATACATCCATTCATCTAGTACAGTCTACACTCAGCAATACAGCCATACATCTAGTACAGTCTACACTCAGCAATACAGACAGTCCTCTAGTCCAGTCTACACTCAGCAATACAGACAGTCCTCTAGTCCAGTCTACACTCAGCAATACAGACAGTCCTCTAGTCCAGTCTACACTCAGCAATACAGACAGTCCTCTAGTCCAGTCTACACTCAGCAATACAGACAGTCCTCTAGTCCAGTCTACACTCAGCAATACAGACAGTCCTCTAGTCCAGTCTACACTCAGCAATACAGCCATTCATCTAGTCCAGTCTACACTCAGCAATACAGACAGTCCTCTAGTCCAGTCTACACTCAGCAATACAGCCATTCATCTAGTCCAGTCTACACTCAGCAATACAGACAGTCCTCTAGTCTGTCTACACTCAGCAATACAGACAGTCCTCTAGTCCAGTCTACACTCAGCAATACAGACAGTCCTCTAGTCCAGTCTACACTCAGCAATACAGCCATACATCTAGTACAGTCTACACTCAGCAATACAGCCATACATCTAGTACAGTCTACACTCAGCAATACAGCCATACATCTAGTACAGTCTACACTCAGCAATACAGACAGTCCTCTAGTCCAGTCTACACTCAGCAATACAGCCATTCATCTAGTACAGTCTACACTCAGCAATACATCCATTCATCTGGTACAGTCTACACTCAGCAATACAGCAATACATCTAGTACAGTCTACACTCAGCAATACAGACAGTCCTCTTGTCCAGTCTACACTCAGCAATACAGCCATTCATCTAGTCCAGTCTACACTCAGCAATACAGACAGTCCTCTAGTCCAGTCTACACTCAGCAATACAGACAGTCCTCTAGTCTGTCTACACTCAGCAATACAGCCATTCATCTAGTCCAGTCTACACTCAGCAATACAGACAGTCCTCTAGTACAGTCTACACTCACAAATACAGCCATTCATCTAGTCCAGTCTACACTCAGCAATACAGACAGTCCTCTAGTCCAGTCTACACTCAGCAATACAGACAGTCCTCTAGTCCAGTCTACACTCAGCAATACAGACAGTCCTCTAGTCCAGTCTACACTCAGCAATACAGACAGTCCTCTAGTCCAGTCTACACTCAGCAATACAGACAGTCCTCTAGTCCAGTCTACACTCAGCAATACAGACAGTCCTCTAGTCCAGTCTACACTCAGCAATACAGACAGTCCTCTAGTCCAGTCTACACTCAGCAATACAGCCATTCATCTAGTCCAGTCTACACTCAGCAATACAGACAGTCCTCTAGTCCAGTCTACACTCAGCAATACAGCCATTCATCTAGTCCAGTCTACACTCAGCAATACAGACAGTCCTCTAGTCTGTCTACACTCAGCAATACAGACAGTCCTCTAGTCCATTCTACGCTCAGCAATGCAGCCATTCATCTAGTCCAGTCTACACTCAGCAATATAGACAGTCCTCTCGTCCAGTCTACACTCAGCAATACAGACAGTCCTCTAGTCCAGTCTACACTCAGCAATACAGACAGTCCTCTAGTCCAGTCTACACTCAGCAATACAGCCATACATCGAGTAAAGTCTACACTCAGAAATACAGACAGTCCTCTAGTACAGTCTAAACTCAGCAATACAGACAGTCCTCTAGTCCAGTCTACACTCAGCAATACAGACAGTCCTCTAGTCCAGTCTACACTCAGCAATACAGCCATTCATCTAGTCCAGTCTACACTCAGCAATACAGACAGTCCTCTAGTCCAGTCTACACTCAGCAATACAGACAGTCCTCTAGTACAGTCTACACTCAGCAATACAGACAGTCCTCTAGTCCAGTCTACACTCAGCAATACAGACAGTCCTCTAGTCCAGTCTACACTCAGCAATACAGACAGTCCTCTAGTCCAGTCTACACTCAGCAATGCAGCCATACATCTAGTACAGTCTACACTCAGCAATACAGCCATTCATCTAGTCCAGTCTACACTCAGCAATACAGCCATTCATCTAGTCCAGTCTACACTCAGCAATACAGCCATTCATCTAGTCCAGTCTACACTCAGCAATACAGCCATACATCTAGTACAGTCTACACTCAGCAATACAGCCATACATCTAGTACAGTCTACACTCAGCAATACAGCCATTCATCTAGTCCAGTCTACACTCAGCAATACAGCCATTCATCTAGTCCAGTCTACACTCAGCAATACAGACAGTCCTCTAGTCCAGTCTACACTCAGCAATACAGACAGTCCTCTAGTCCAGTCTACACTCAGCAATACAGACAGTCCTCTAGTCCAGTCTACACTCAGCAATACAGCCATACATCTAGTACAGTCTACACTCAGCAATACAGCCATACATCTAGTACAGTCTACACTCAGCAATACAGCCATACATCTAGTACAGTCTACACTCAGCAATACAGACAGTCCTCTAGTCCAGTCTACACTCAGCAATACAGCCATTCATCTAGTACAGTCTACACTCAGCAATACATCCATTCATCTAGTACAGTCTACACTCAGCAATACAGACAGTCCTCTAGTCCAGTCTACACTCAGCAATACAGCCATTCATCTAGTCCAGTCTACACTCAGCAATACAGACAGTCCTCTAGTCCAGTCTACACTCAGCAATACAGACAGTCCTCTAGTCTGTCTACACTCAGCAATACAGCCATTCATCTAGTCCAGTCTACACTCAGCAATACAGACAGTCCTCTAGTACAGTCTACACTCACAAATACAGCCATTCATCTAGTCCAGTCTACACTCAGCAATACAGACAGTCCTCTAGTCCAGTCTACACTCAGCAATACAGACAGTCCTCTAGTCCAGTCTACACTCAGCAATAGAGACAGTCCTCTAGTCCAGTCTACACTCAGCAATACAGACAGTCCTCTAGTCCAGTCTACACTCAGCAATACAGACAGTCCTCTAGTCCAGTCTACACTCAGCAATACAGACAGTCCTCTAGTCCAGTCTACACTCAGCAATACAGCCTTACATCTAGTACAGTCTACACTCAGCAATACAGCCATACATCTAGTACAGTCTACACTCAGCAATACAGCCATACATCTAGTACAGTCTACACTCAGCAATACAGACAGTCCTCTAGTCCAGTCTACACTCAGCAATACAGCCATACATCGAGTAAAGTCTACACTCAGAAATACAGACAGTCCTCTAGTACAGTCTAAACTCAGCAATACAGACAGTCCTCTAGTCCAGTCTACACTCAGCAATACAGACAGTCCTCTAGTCCAGTCTACACTCAGCAATACAGCCATTCATCTAGTCCAGTCTACACTCAGCAATACAGACAGTCCTCTAGTCCAGTCTACACTCAGCAATACAGACAGTCCTCTAGTACAGTCTACACTCAGCAATACAGACAGTCCTCTAGTCCAGTCTACACTCAGCAATACAGACAGTCCTCTAGTCCAGTCTACACTCAGCAATACAGACAGTCCTCTAGTCCAGTCTACACTCAGCAATACAGACAGTCCTCTAGTCCAGTCTACACTCAGCAATACAGACAGTCCTCTAGTCCAGTCTACCCTCAGCAATGCAGCCATACATCTAGTACAGTCTACACTCAGCAATACAGCCATTCATCTAGTCCAGTCTACACTCAGCAATACAGCCATTCATCTAGTCCAGTCTACACTCAGCAATACAGCCATTCATCTAGTCCAGTCTACACTCAGCAATACAGCCATACATCTAGTACAGTCTACACTCAGCAATACAGCCATACATCTAGTACAGTCTACACTCAGCAATACAGCCATTCATCTAGTCCAGTCTACACTCAGCAATACAGACAGTCCTCTAGTCCAGTCTACACTCAGCAATACAGACAGTCCTCTAGTCCAGTCTACACTCAGCAATACAGACAGTCCTCTAGTCCAGTCTACACTCAGCAATACAGACAGTCCTCTAGTCCAGTCTACACTCAGAAATACAGCCATACATCTAGTACAGTCTACACTCAGCAATACAGCCATACATCTAGTACAGTCTACACTCAGCAATACAGACAGTCCTCTAGTCCAGTCTACACTCAGCAATACAGCCATTCATCTAGTACAGTCTACACTCAGCAATACATCCATTCATCTAGTACAGTCTACACTCAGCAATACAGCCATACATCTAGTACAGTCTACACTCAGCAATACAGACAGTCCTCTAGTCCAGTCTACACTCAGCAATACAGCCATTCATCTAGTCCAGTCTACACTCAGCAATACAGACAGTCCTCTAGTCCAGTCTACACTCAGCAATACAGACAGTCCTCTAGTCTGTCTACACTCAGCAATACAGCCATTCATCTAGTCCAGTCTACACTCAGCAATACAGACAGTCCTCTAGTACAGTCTACACTCACAAATACAGCCATTCATCTAGTCCAGTCTACACTCAGCAATACAGACAGTCCTCTAGTCCAGTCTACACTCAGCAATACAGACAGTCCTCTAGTCCAGTCTACACTCAGCAATAGAGACAGTCCTCTAGTCCAGTCTACACTCAGCAATACAGACAGTCCTCTAGTCCAGTCTACACTCAGCAATACAGACAGTCCTCTAGTCCAGTCTACACTCAGCAATACAGACAGTCCTCTAGTCCAGTCTACACTCAGCAATACAGACAGTCCTCTAGTCCAGTCTACACTCAGCAATACAGACAGTCCTCTAGTCCAGTCTACACTCAGCAATACAGCCATTCATCTAGTCCAGTCTACACTCAGCAATACAGCCATTCATCTAGTCCAGTCTACACTCAGCAATACAGCCATTCATCTAGTCCAGTCTACACTCAGCAATACAGCCATACATCTAGTACAGTCTACACTCAGCAATGCAGCCATACATCTAGTACAGTCTACACTCAGCAATACAGCCATTCATCTAGTCCAGTCTACACTCAGCAATACAGCCATTCACCTAGTCCAGTCTACACTCAGCAATACAGACAGTCCTCTAGTCCAGTCTACACTCAGCAATACAGACAGTCCTCTAGTCCAGTCTACACTCAGCAATACAGCCATTCATCTAGTACAGTCTACACTCAGCAATACATCCATTCATCTAGTACAGTCTACACTCAGCAATACAGCCATACATCTAGTACAGTCTACACTCAGCAATACAGACAGTCCTCTAGTCCAGTCTACACTCAGCAATACAGACAGTCCTCTAGTCCAGTCTACACTCAGCAATACAGACAGTCCTCTAGTCCAGTCTACACTCAGCAATACAGACAGTCCTCTAGTCCAGTCTACACTCAGCAATACAGACAGTCCTCTAGTCCAGTCTACACTCAGCAATACAGACAGTCCTCTAGTCCAGTCTACACTCAGCAATACAGCCATTCATCTAGTCCAGTCTACACTCAGCAATACAGACAGTCCTCGAGTCCAGTCTACACTCAGCAATACAGCCATTCATCTAGTCCAGTCTACACTCAGCAATACAGACAGTCCTCTAGTCTGTCTACACTCAGCAATACAGACAGTCCTCTAGTCCAGTCTACACTCAGCAATACAGCCATACATCTAGTACAGTCTACACTCAGCAATACAGCCATACATCTAGTACAGTCTACACTCAGCAATACAGACAGTCCTCTAGTCCAGTCTACACTCAGCAATACAGCCATTCATCTAGTACAGTCTACACTCAGCAATACATCCATTCATCTGGTACAGTCTACACTCAGCAATACAGCAATACATCTAGTACAGTCTACACTCAGCAATACAGACAGTCCTCTTGTCCAGTCTACACTCAGCAATACAGCCATTCATCTAGTCCAGTCTACACTCAGCAATACAGACAGTCCTCTAGTCCAGTCTACACTCAGCAATACAGACAGTCCTCTAGTCTGTCTACACTCAGCAATACAGCTATTCATCTAGTCCAGTCTACACTCAGCAATACAGACAGTCCTCTAGTACAGTCTACACTCACAAATACAGCCATTCATCTAGTCCAGTCTACACTCAGCAATACAGACAGTCCTCTAGTCCAGTCTACACTCAGCAATACAGACAGTCCTCTAGTCCAGTCTACACTCAGCAATACAGACAGTCCTCTAGTCCAGTCTACACTCAGCAATACAGACAGTCCTCTAGTCCAGTCTACACTCAGCAATACAGACAGTCCTCTAGTCCAGTCTACACTCAGCAATACAGACAGTCCTCTAGTCCAGTCTACACTCAGCAATACAGACAGTCCTCTAGTCCAGTCTACACTCAGCAATACAGCCATTCATCTAGTCCAGTCTACACTCAGCAATACAGACAGTCCTCTAGTCCAGTCTACACTCAGCAATACAGCCATTCATCTAGTCCAGTCTACACTCAGCAATACAGACAGTCCTCTAGTCTGTCTACACTCAGCAATACAGACAGTCCTCTAGTCCATTCTACACTCAGCAATGCAGCCATTCATCTAGTCCAGTCTACACTCAGCAATATAGACAGTCCTCTCGTCCAGTCTACACTCAGCAATACAGACAGTCCTCTAGTCCAGTCTACACTCAGCAATACAGACAGTCCTCTAGTCCAGTCTACACTCAGCAATACAGCCATACATCGAGTAAAGTCTACACTCAGAAATACAGACAGTCCTCTAGTACAGTCTAAACTCAGCAATACAGACAGTCCTCTAGTCCAGTCTACACTCAGCAATACAGACAGTCCTCTAGTCCAGTCTACACTCAGCAATACAGCCATTCATCTAGTCCAGTCTACACTCAGCAATACAGACAGTCCTCTAGTCCAGTCTACACTCAGCAATACAGACAGTCCTCTAGTACAGTCTACACTCAGCAATACAGACAGTCCTCTAGTCCAGTCTACACTCAGCAATACAGACAGTCCTCTAGTCCAGTCTACACTCAGCAATACAGACAGTCCTCTAGTCCAGTCTACACTCAGCAATACAGACAGTCCTCTAGTCCAGTCTACACTCAGCAATACAGACAGTCCTCTAGTCCAGTCTACACTCAGCAATGCAGCCATACATCTAGTACAGTCTACACTTTCAGCAATGCAGCCATTCATCTAGTCCAGTCTACACTCAGCAATACAGCCATTCATCTAGTCCAGTCTACACTCAGCAATACAGCCATTCATCTAGTCCAGTCTACACTCAGCAATACAGCCATACATCTAGTACAGTCTACACTCAGCAATACAGCCATACATCTAGTACAGTCTACACTCAGCAATACAGCCATTCATCTAGTCCAGTCTACACTCAGCAATACAGCCATTCATCTAGTCCAGTCTACACTCAGCAATACAGACAGTCCTCTAGTCCAGTCTACACTCAGCAATACAGACAGTCCTCTAGTCCAGTCTACACTCAGCAATACAGCCATACATCTAGTACAGTCTACACTCAGCAATACAGCCATACATCTAGTACAGTCTACACTCAGCAATACAGCCATACATCTAGTACAGTCTACACTCAGCAATACAGACAGTCCTCTAGTCCAGTCTACACTCAGCAATACAGCCATTCATCTAGTACAGTCTACACTCAGCAATACATCCATTCATCTAGTACAGTCTACACTCAGCAATACAGCCATACATCTAGTACAGTCTACACTCAGCAATACAGACAGTCCTCTAGTCCAGTCTACACTCAGCAATACAGCCATTCATCTAGTCCAGTCTACACTCAGCAATACAGACAGTCCTCTAGTCCAGTCTACACTCAGCAACACAGACAGTCCTCTAGTCCAGTCTACACTCAGCAATAGAGACAGTCCTCTAGTCCAGTCTACACTCAGCAATACAGACAGTCCTCTAGTCCAGTCTACACTCAGCAATACAGACAGTCCTCTAGTCCAGTCTACACTCAGCAATACAGACAGTCCTCTAGTCCAGTCTACACTCAGCAATACAGACAGTCCTCTAGTCCAGTCTACACTCAGCAATACAGCCATACATCTAGTACAGTCTACACTCAGCAATACAGCCATTCATCTAGTCCAGTCTACACTCAGCAATACAGCCATTCATCTAGTCCAGTCTACACTCAGCAATACAGCCATTCATCTAGTCCAGTCTACACTCAGCAATACAGCCATACATCTAGTACAGTCTACACTCAGCAATGCAGCCATACATCTAGTACAGTCTACACTCAGCAATACAGCCATTCATCTAGTCCAGTCTACACTCAGCAATACAGCCATTCATCTAGTCCAGTCTACACTCAGCAATACAGACAGTCCTCTAGTCCAGTCTACACTCAGCAATACAGACAGTCTTCTAGTCCAGTCTACACTCAGCAATACAGACAGTCCTCTAGTCCAGTCTACACTCAGCAATACAGACAGTCCTCTAGTCCAGTCTACACTCAGCAATACAGACAGTCCTCTAGTCCAGTCTACACTCAGCAATACAGCCTTACATCTAGTACAGTCTACACTCAGCAATACAGCCATACATCTAGTACAGTCTACACTCAGCAATACAGCCATACATCTAGTACAGTCTACACTCAGCAATACAGACAGTCCTCTAGTCCAGTCTACACTCAGCAATACAGCCATACATCGAGTAAAGTCTACACTCAGAAATACAGACAGTCCTCTAGTACAGTCTAAACTCAGCAATACAGACAGTCCTCTAGTCCAGTCTACACTCAGCAATACAGACAGTCCTCTTGTCCAGTCTACACTCAGCAATACAGCCATTCATCTAGTCCAGTCTACACTCAGCAATACAGACAGTCCTCTAGTCCAGTCTACACTCAGCAATACAGACAGTCCTCTAGTACAGTCTACACTCAGCAATACAGACAGTCCTCTAGTCCAGTCTACACTCAGCAATACAGACAGTCCTCTAGTCCAGTCTACACTCAGCAATACAGACAGTCCTCTAGTCCAGTCTACACTCAGCAATACAGACAGTCCTCTAGTCCAGTCTACACTCAGCAATACAGACAGTCCTCTAGTCCAGTCTACACTCAGCAATGCAGCCATACATCTAGTACAGTCTACACTCAGCAATACAGCCATTCATCTAGTCCAGTCTACACTCAGCAATACAGCCATTCATCTAGTCCAGTCTACACTCAGCAATACAGCCATTCATCTAGTCCAGTCTACACTCAGCAATACAGCCATACATCTAGTACAGTCTACACTCAGCAATACAGCCATACATCTAGTACAGTCTACACTCAGCAATACAGCCATTCATCTAGTCCAGTCTACACTCAGCAATACAGCCATTCATCTAGTCCAGTCTACACTCAGCAATACAGACAGTCCTCTAGTCCAGTCTACACTCAGCAATACAGACAGTCCTCTAGTCCAGTCTACACTCAGCAATACAGACAGTCCTCTAGTCCAGTCTACACTCAGCAATACAGCCATACATCTAGTACAGTCTACACTCAGCAATACAGCCATACATCTAGTACAGTCTACACTCAGCAATACAGCCATACATCTAGTACAGTCTACACTCAGCAATACAGACAGTCCTCTAGTCCAGTCTACACTCAGCAATACAGCCATTCATCTAGTACAGTCTACACTCAGCAATACATCCATTCATCTAGTACAGTCTACACTCAGCAATACAGCCATACATCTAGTACAGTCTACACTCAGCAATACAGACAGTCCTCTAGTCCAGTCTACACTCAGCAATACAGCCATTCATCTAGTCCAGTCTACACTCAGCAATACAGACAGTCCTCTAGTCCAGTCTACACTCAGCAATACAGACAGTCCTCTAGTCTGTCTACACTCAGCAATACAGCCATTCATCTAGTCCAGTCTACACTCAGCAATACAGACAGTCATCTAGTACAGTCTACACTCAGCAATACAGCCATACATCTAGTACAGTCTACACTCAGCAATACAGCCATACATCTAGTACAGTCTACACTCAGCAATACAGACAGTCCTCTAGTCCAGTCTACACTCAGCAATACAGCCATACATCGAGTAAAGTCTACACTCAGAAATACAGACAGTCCTCTAGTACAGTCTAAAGTCAGCAATACAGACAGTCCTCTAGTCCAGTCTACACTCAGCAATACAGACAGTCCTCTAGTCCAGTCTACACTCAGCAATACAGCCATTCATCTAGTCCAGTCTACACTCAGCAATACAGACAGTCCTCTAGTCCAGTCTACACTCAGCAATACAGACAGTCCTCTAGTACAGTCTACACTCAGCAATACAGACAGTCCTCTAGTCCAGTCTACACTCAGCAATACAGACAGTCCTCTAGTCCAGTCTACACTCAGCAATACAGACAGTCCTCTAGTCCAGTCTACACTCAGCAATACAGACAGTCCTCTAGTCCAGTCTACACTCAGCAATACAGACAGTCCTCTAGTCCAGTCTACACTCAGCAATGCAGCCATACATCTAGTACAGTCTACACTCAGCAATACAGCCATTCATCTAGTCCAGTCTACACTCAGCAATACAGCCATTCATCTAGTCCAGTCTACACTCAGCAATACAGCCATTCATCTAGTCCAGTCTACACTCAGCAATACAGCCATACATCTAGTACAGTCTACACTCAGCAATACAGCCATACATCTAGTACAGTCTACACTCAGCAATACAGCCATTCATCTAGTCCAGTCTACACTCAGCAATACAGCCATTCATCTAGTCCAGTCTACACTCAGCAATACAGACAGTCCTCTAGTCCAGTCTACACTCAGCAATACAGACAGTCCTCTAGTCCAGTCTACACTCAGCAATACAGACAGTCCTCTAGTCCAGTCTACACTCAGCAATACAGCCATACATCTAGTACAGTCTACACTCAGCAATACAGCCATACATCTAGTACAGTCTACACTCAGCAATACAGCCATACATCTAGTACAGTCTACACTCAGCAATACAGACAGTCCTCTAGTCCAGTCTACACTCAGCAATACAGCCATTCATCTAGTACAGTCTACACTCAGCAATACATCCATTCATCTAGTACAGTCTACACTCAGCAATACAGCCATACATCTAGTACAGTCTACACTCAGCAATACAGACAGTCCTCTAGTCCAGTCTACACTCAGCAATACAGCCATTCATCTAGTCCAGTCTACACTCAGCAATACAGACAGTCCTCTAGTCCAGTCTACACTCAGCAATACAGACAGTCCTCTAGTCTGTCTACACTCAGCAATACAGCCATTCATCTAGTCCAGTCTACACTCAGCAATACAGACAGTCCTCTAGTACAGTCTACACTCACAAATACAGCCATTCATCTAGTCCAGTCTACACTCAGCAATACAGACAGTCCTCTAGTCCAGTCTACACTCAGCAATACAGACAGTCCTCTAGTCCAGTCTACACTCAGCAATAGAGACAGTCCTCTAGTCCAGTCTACACTCAGCAATACAGACAGTCCTCTAGTCCAGTCTACACTCAGCAATACAGACAGTCCTCTAGTCCAGTCTACACTCAGCAATACAGACAGTCCTCTAGTCCAGTCTACACTCAGCAATACAGCCATACATCTAGTACAGTCTACACTCAGCAATACAGCCATTCATCTAGTCCAGTCTACACTCAGCAATACAGCCATTCATCTAGTCCAGTCTACACTCAGCAATACAGCCATTCATCTAGTCCAGTCTACACTCAGCAATACAGCCATACATCTAGTACAGTCTACACTCAGCAATGCAGCCATACATCTAGTACAGTCTACACTCAGCAATACAGCCATTCATCTAGTCCAGTCTACACTCAGCAATACAGCCATTCATCTAGTCCAGTCTACACTCAGCAATACAGACAGTCCTCTAGTCCAGTCTACACTCAGCAATACAGACAGTCTTCTAGTCCAGTCTACACTCAGCAATACAGACAGTCCTCTAGTCCAGTCTACACTCATCAATACAGCCATACATCTAGTACAGTCTACACTCAGCAATACAGCCATACATCTAGTACAGTCTACACTCAGCAATACAGCCATACATCTAGTACAGTCTACACTCAGCAATACAGACAGTCCTCTAGTCCAGTCTACACTCAGCAATACAGCCATTCATCTAGTACAGTCTACACTCAGCAATACATCCATTCATCTAGTACAGTCTACACTCAGCAATACAGCCATACATCTAGTACAGTCTACACTCAGCAATACAGACAGTCCTCTAGTCCAGTCTACACTCAGCAATACAGCCATTCATCTAGTCCAGTCTACACTCAGCAATACAGACAGTCCTCTAGTCCAGTCTACACTCAGCAATACAGACAGTCCTCTAGTCTGTCTACACTCAGCAATACAGCCATTCATCTAGTCCAGTCTACACTCAGCAATACAGACAGTCCTCTAGTACAGTCTACACTCACAAATACAGCCATTCATCTAGTCCAGTCTACACTCAGCAATACAGACAGTCCTCTAGTCCAGTCTACACTCAGCAATACAGACAGTCCTCTAGTCCAGTCTACACTCAGCAATACAGACAGTCCTCTAGTCCAGTCTACACTCAGCAATACAGACAGTCCTCTAGTCCAGTCTACACTCAGCAATACAGACAGTCCTCTAGTCCAGTCTACACTCAGCAATACAGACAGTCCTCTAGTCCAGTCTACACTCAGCAATACAGACAGTCCTCTAGTCCAGTCTACACTCAGCAATACAGACAGTCCTCTAGTCCAGTCTACACTCAGCAATACAGACAGTCCTCTAGTCCAGTCTACACTCAGCAATGCAGCCATACATCTAGTACAGTCTACACTCAGCAATACAGCCATTCATCTAGTCCAGTCTACACTCAGCAATACAGCCATTCATCTAGTCCAGTCTACACTCAGCAATACAGCCATTCATCTAGTCCAGTCTACACTCAGCAATACAGCCATACATCTAGTACAGTCTACACTCAGCAATACAGCCATACATCTAGTACAGTCTACACTCAGCAATACAGCCATTCATCTAGTCCAGTCTACACTCAGCAATACAGCCATTCATCTAGTCCAGTCTACACTCAGCAATACAGACAGTCCTCTAGTCCAGTCTACACTCAGCAATACAGACAGTCCTCTAGTCCAGTCTACACTCAGCAATACAGCCATACATCTAGTACAGTCTACACTCAGCAATACAGCCATACATCTAGTACAGTCTACACTCAGCAATACAGCCATACATCTAGTACAGTCTACACTCAGCAATACAGACAGTCCTCTAGTCCAGTCTACACTCAGCAATACAGCCATTCATCTAGTACAGTCTACACTCAGCAATACATCCATTCATCTAGTACAGTCTACACTCAGCAATACAGCCATACATCTAGTACAGTCTACACTCAGCAATACAGACAGTCCTCTAGTCCAGTCTACACTCAGCAATACAGCCATTCATCTAGTCCAGTCTACACTCAGCAATACAGACAGTCCTCTAGTCCAGTCTACACTCAGCAATACAGCCATTCATCTAGTCCAGTCTACACTCAGCAATACAGCCATACATCTAGTACAGTCTACACTCAGCAATACAGCCATACATCTAGTACAGTCTACACTCAGCAATACAGCCATACATCTAGTACAGTCTACAGTCAGCAATACAGACAGTCCTCTAGTCCAGTCTACACTCAGCAATACAGCCATACATCGAGTAAAGTCTACACTCAGAAATACAGACAGTCCTCTAGTACAGTCTAAACTCAGCAATACAGACAGTCCTCTAATCCAGTCTACACTCAGCAATACAGACAGTCCTCTAGTCCAGTCTACACTCAGCAATACAGCCATTCATCTAGTCCAGTCTACACTCAGCAATACAGACAGTCCTCTAGTCCAGTCTACACTCAGCAATACAGACAGTCCTCTAGTCCAGTCTACACTCAGCAATGCAGCCAGTCCTCTAGTCCAGTCTACACTCAGCAATACAGACAGTCCTCTAGTCCAGTCTACACTCAGCAATACAGACAGTCCTCTAGTCCAGTCTACACTCAGCAATACAGACAGTCCTCTAGTCCAGTCTACACTCAGCAATACAGCCATACATCTAGTACAGTCTACACTCAGCAATACAGCCATACATCTAGTACAGTCTACACTCAGCAATACAGCCATTCATCTAGTCCAGTCTACACTCAGCAATACAGCCATTCATCTAGTCCAGTCTACACTCAGCAATACAGACAGTCCTCTAGTCCAGTCTACACTCAGCAATACAGACAGTCCTCTAGTCCAGTCTACACTCAGCAATACAGACAGTCCTCTAGTCCAGTCTACACTCAGCAATACAGCCATACATCTAGTACAGTCTACACTCAGCAATACAGCCATTCATCTAGTCCAGTCTACACTCAGCAATACAGACAGTCATCTAGTACAGTCTACACTCAGCAATACAGCCATACATCTAGTACAGTCTACACTCAGCAATACAGCCATACATCTAGTACAGTCTACACTCAGCAATACAGACAGTCCTCTAGTCCAGTCTACACTCAGCAATACAGCCATACATCGAGTAAAGTCTACACTCAGAAATACAGACAGTCCTCTAGTACAGTCTAAAGTCAGCAATACAGACAGTCCTCTAGTCCAGTCTACACTCAGCAATACAGACAGTCCTCTAGTCCAGTCTACACTCAGCAATACAGCCATTCATCTAGTCCAGTCTACACTCAGCAATACAGACAGTCCTCTAGTCCAGTCTACACTCAGCAATACAGACAGTCCTCTAGTACAGTCTACACTCAGCAATACAGACAGTCCTCTAGTCCAGTCTACACTCAGCAATACAGACAGTCCTCTAGTCCAGTCTACACTCAGCAATACAGACAGTCCTCTAGTCCAGTCTACACTCAGCAATACAGACAGTCCTCTAGTCCAGTCTACACTCAGCAATACAGACAGTCCTCTAGTCCAGTCTACACTCAGCAATGCAGCCATACATCTAGTACAGTCTACACTCAGCAATACAGCCATTCATCTAGTCCAGTCTACACTCAGCAATACAGCCATTCATCTAGTCCAGTCTACACTCAGCAATACAGCCATTCATCTAGTCCAGTCTACACTCAGCAATACAGCCATACATCTAGTACAGTCTACACTCAGCAATACAGCCATACATCTAGTACAGTCTACACTCAGCAATACAGCCATTCATCTAGTCCAGTCTACACTCAGCAATACAGCCATTCATCTAGTCCAGTCTACACTCAGCAATACAGACAGTCCTCTAGTCCAGTCTACACTCAGCAATACAGACAGTCCTCTAGTCCAGTCTACACTCAGCAATACAGACAGTCCTCTAGTCCAGTCTACACTCAGCAATACAGCCATACATCTAGTACAGTCTACACTCAGCAATACAGCCATACATCTAGTACAGTCTACACTCAGCAATACAGCCATACATCTAGTACAGTCTACACTCAGCAATACAGACAGTCCTCTAGTCCAGTCTACACTCAGCAATACAGCCATTCATCTAGTACAGTCTACACTCAGCAATACATCCATTCATCTAGTACAGTCTACACTCAGCAATACAGCCATACATCTAGTACAGTCTACACTCAGCAATACAGACAGTCCTCTAGTCCAGTCTACACTCAGCAATACAGCCATTCATCTAGTCCAGTCTACACTCAGCAATACAGACAGTCCTCTAGTCCAGTCTACACTCAGCAATACAGACAGTCCTCTAGTCTGTCTACACTCAGCAATACAGCCATTCATCTAGTCCAGTCTACACTCAGCAATACAGACAGTCCTCTAGTACAGTCTACACTCACAAATACAGCCATTCATCTAGTCCAGTCTACACTCAGCAATACAGACAGTCCTCTAGTCCAGTCTACACTCAGCAATACAGACAGTCCTCTAGTCCAGTCTACACTCAGCAATAGAGACAGTCCTCTAGTCCAGTCTACACTCAGCAATACAGACAGTCCTCTAGTCCAGTCTACACTCAGCAATACAGACAGTCCTCTAGTCCAGTCTACACTCAGCAATACAGACAGTCCTCTAGTCCAGTCTACACTCAGCAATACAGCCATACATCTAGTACAGTCTACACTCAGCAATACAGCCATTCATCTAGTCCAGTCTACACTCAGCAATACAGCCATTCATCTAGTCCAGTCTACACTCAGCAATACAGCCATTCATCTAGTCCAGTCTACACTCAGCAATACAGCCATACATCTAGTACAGTCTACACTCAGCAATGCAGCCATACATCTAGTACAGTCTACACTCAGCAATACAGCCATTCATCTAGTCCAGTCTACACTCAGCAATACAGCCATTCATCTAGTCCAGTCTACACTCAGCAATACAGACAGTCCTCTAGTCCAGTCTACACTCAGCAATACAGACAGTCTTCTAGTCCAGTCTACACTCAGCAATACAGACAGTCCTCTAGTCCAGTCTACACTCATCAATACAGCCATACATCTAGTACAGTCTACACTCAGCAATACAGCCATACATCTAGTACAGTCTACACTCAGCAATACAGCCATACATCTAGTACAGTCTACACTCAGCAATACAGACAGTCCTCTAGTCCAGTCTACACTCAGCAATACAGCCATTCATCTAGTACAGTCTACACTCAGCAATACATCCATTCATCTAGTACAGTCTACACTCAGCAATACAGCCATACATCTAGTACAGTCTACACTCAGCAATACAGACAGTCCTCTAGTCCAGTCTACACTCAGCAATACAGCCATTCATCTAGTCCAGTCTACACTCAGCAATACAGACAGTCCTCTAGTCCAGTCTACACTCAGCAATACAGACAGTCCTCTAGTCTGTCTACACTCAGCAATACAGCCATTCATCTAGTCCAGTCTACACTCAGCAATACAGACAGTCCTCTAGTACAGTCTACACTCACAAATACAGCCATTCATCTAGTCCAGTCTACACTCAGCAATACAGACAGTCCTCTAGTCCAGTCTACACTCAGCAATACAGACAGTCCTCTAGTCCAGTCTACACTCAGCAATACAGACAGTCCTCTAGTCCAGTCTACACTCAGCAATACAGACAGTCCTCTAGTCCAGTCTACACTCAGCAATACAGACAGTCCTCTAGTCCAGTCTACACTCAGCAATACAGACAGTCCTCTAGTCCAGTCTACACTCAGCAATACAGACAGTCCTCTAGTCCAGTCTACACTCAGCAATACAGACAGTCCTCTAGTCCAGTCTACACTCAGCAATACAGACAGTCCTCTAGTCCAGTCTACACTCAGCAATGCAGCCATACATCTAGTACAGTCTACACTCAGCAATACAGCCATTCATCTAGTCCAGTCTACACTCAGCAATACAGCCATTCATCTAGTCCAGTCTACACTCAGCAATACAGCCATTCATCTAGTCCAGTCTACACTCAGCAATACAGCCATACATCTAGTACAGTCTACACTCAGCAATACAGCCATACATCTAGTACAGTCTACACTCAGCAATACAGCCATTCATCTAGTCCAGTCTACACTCAGCAATACAGCCATTCATCTAGTCCAGTCTACACTCAGCAATACAGACAGTCCTCTAGTCCAGTCTACACTCAGCAATACAGACAGTCCTCTAGTCCAGTCTACACTCAGCAATACAGCCATACATCTAGTACAGTCTACACTCAGCAATACAGCCATACATCTAGTACAGTCTACACTCAGCAATACAGCCATACATCTAGTACAGTCTACACTCAGCAATACAGACAGTCCTCTAGTCCAGTCTACACTCAGCAATACAGCCATTCATCTAGTACAGTCTACACTCAGCAATACATCCATTCATCTAGTACAGTCTACACTCAGCAATACAGCCATACATCTAGTACAGTCTACACTCAGCAATACAGACAGTCCTCTAGTCCAGTCTACACTCAGCAATACAGCCATTCATCTAGTCCAGTCTACACTCAGCAATACAGACAGTCCTCTAGTCCAGTCTACACTCAGCAATACAGCCATTCATCTAGTCCAGTCTACACTCAGCAATACAGCCATACATCTAGTACAGTCTACACTCAGCAATACAGCCATACATCTAGTACAGTCTACACTCAGCAATACAGCCATACATCTAGTACAGTCTACAGTCAGCAATACAGACAGTCCTCTAGTCCAGTCTACACTCAGCAATACAGCCATACATCGAGTAAAGTCTACACTCAGAAATACAGACAGTCCTCTAGTACAGTCTAAACTCAGCAATACAGACAGTCCTCTAATCCAGTCTACACTCAGCAATACAGACAGTCCTCTAGTCCAGTCTACACTCAGCAATACAGCCATTCATCTAGTCCAGTCTACACTCAGCAATACAGACAGTCCTCTAGTCCAGTCTACACTCAGCAATACAGACAGTCCTCTAGTCCAGTCTACACTCAGCAATGCAGCCAGTCCTCTAGTCCAGTCTACACTCAGCAATACAGACAGTCCTCTAGTCCAGTCTACACTCAGCAATACAGACAGTCCTCTAGTCCAGTCTACACTCAGCAATACAGACAGTCCTCTAGTCCAGTCTACACTCAGCAATACAGCCATACATCTAGTACAGTCTACACTCAGCAATACAGCCATACATCTAGTACAGTCTACACTCAGCAATACAGCCATTCATCTAGTCCAGTCTACACTCAGCAATACAGCCATTCATCTAGTCCAGTCTACACTCAGCAATACAGACAGTCCTCTAGTCCAGTCTACACTCAGCAATACAGACAGTCCTCTAGTCCAGTCTACACTCAGCAATACAGACAGTCCTCTAGTCCAGTCTACACTCAGCAATACAGCCATACATCTAGTACAGTCTACACTCAGCAATACAGCCATACATCTAGTACAGTCTACACTCAGCAATACAGCCATACATCTAGTACAGTCTACACTCAGCAATACAGACAGTCCTCTAGTCCAGTCTACACTCAGCAATACAGCCATTCATCTAGTACAGTCTACACTCAGCAATACAGCCATTCATCTAGTACAGTCTACACTCAGCAATACAGCCATACATCTAGTACAGTCTACACTCAGCAATACAGACAGTCCTCTAGTCCAGTCTACACTCAGCAATACAGCCATTCATCTAGTCCAGTCTACACTCAGCAATACAGACAGTCCTCTAGTCCAGTCTACACTCAGCAATACAGACAGTCCTCTAGTCTGTCTACACTCAGCAATACAGCCATTCATCTAGTCCAGTCTACACTCAGCAATACAGACAGTCCTCTAGTACAGTCTACACTCACAAATACAGCCATTCATCTAGTCCAGTCTACACTCAGCAATACAGACAGTCCTCTAGTCCAGTCTACACTCAGCAATACAGACAGTCCTCTAGTCCAGTCTACACTCAGCAATAGAGACAGTCCTCTAGTCCAGTCTACACTCAGCAATACAGACAGTCCTCTAGTCCAGTCTACACTCAGCAATACAGACAGTCCTCTAGTCTGTCTACACTCAGCAATACAGCCATTCATCTAGTCCAGTCTACACTCAGCAATACAGACAGTCCTCTAGTACAGTCTACACTCACAAATACAGCCATTCATCTAGTCCAGTCTACACTCAGCAATACAGACAGTCCTCTAGTCCAGTCTACACTCAGCAATACAGACAGTCCTCTAGTCCAGTCTACACTCAGCAATACAGACAGTCCTCTAGTCCAGTCTACACTCAGCAATACAGACAGTCCTCTAGTCCAGTCTACACTCAGCAATACAGACAGTCCTCTAGTCCAGTCTACACTCAGCAATACAGACAGTCCTCTAGTCCAGTCTACACTCAGCAATACAGACAGTCCTCTAGTCCAGTCTACACTCAGCAATACAGACAGTCCTCTAGTCCAGTCTACACTCAGCAATACAGACAGTCCTCTAGTCCAGTCTACACTCAGCAATGCAGCCATACATCTAGTACAGTCTACACTCAGCAATACAGCCATTCATCTAGTCCAGTCTACACTCAGCAATACAGCCATTCATCTAGTCCAGTCTACACTCAGCAATACAGCCATTCATCTAGTCCAGTCTACACTCAGCAATACAGCCATACATCTAGTACAGTCTACACTCAGCAATACAGCCATACATCTAGTACAGTCTACACTCAGCAATACAGCCATTCATCTAGTCCAGTCTACACTCAGCAATACAGCCATTCATCTAGTCCAGTCTACACTCAGCAATACAGACAGTCCTCTAGTCCAGTCTACACTCAGCAATACAGACAGTCCTCTAGTCCAGTCTACACTCAGCAATACAGCCATACATCTAGTACAGTCTACACTCAGCAATACAGCCATACATCTAGTACAGTCTACACTCAGCAATACAGCCATACATCTAGTACAGTCTACACTCAGCAATACAGACAGTCCTCTAGTCCAGTCTACACTCAGCAATACAGCCATTCATCTAGTACAGTCTACACTCAGCAATACATCCATTCATCTAGTACAGTCTACACTCAGCAATACAGCCATACATCTAGTACAGTCTACACTCAGCAATACAGACAGTCCTCTAGTCCAGTCTACACTCAGCAATACAGCCATTCATCTAGTCCAGTCTACACTCAGCAATACAGACAGTCCTCTAGTCCAGTCTACACTCAGCAATACAGCCATTCATCTAGTCCAGTCTACACTCAGCAATACAGCCATACATCTAGTACAGTCTACACTCAGCAATACAGCCATACATCTAGTACAGTCTACACTCAGCAATACAGCCATACATCTAGTACAGTCTACAGTCAGCAATACAGACAGTCCTCTAGTCCAGTCTACACTCAGCAATACAGCCATACATCGAGTAAAGTCTACACTCAGAAATACAGACAGTCCTCTAGTACAGTCTAAACTCAGCAATACAGACAGTCCTCTAATCCAGTCTACACTCAGCAATACAGACAGTCCTCTAGTCCAGTCTACACTCAGCAATACAGCCATTCATCTAGTCCAGTCTACACTCAGCAATACAGACAGTCCTCTAGTCCAGTCTACACTCAGCAATACAGACAGTCCTCTAGTCCAGTCTACACTCAGCAATGCAGCCAGTCCTCTAGTCCAGTCTACACTCAGCAATACAGACAGTCCTCTAGTCCAGTCTACACTCAGCAATACAGACAGTCCTCTAGTCCAGTCTACACTCAGCAATACAGACAGTCCTCTAGTCCAGTCTACACTCAGCAATACAGCCATACATCTAGTACAGTCTACACTCAGCAATACAGCCATACATCTAGTACAGTCTACACTCAGCAATACAGCCATTCATCTAGTCCAGTCTACACTCAGCAATACAGCCATTCATCTAGTCCAGTCTACACTCAGCAATACAGACAGTCCTCTAGTCCAGTCTACACTCAGCAATACAGACAGTCCTCTAGTCCAGTCTACACTCAGCAATACAGACAGTCCTCTAGTCCAGTCTACACTCAGCAATACAGCCATACATCTAGTACAGTCTACACTCAGCAATACAGCCATACATCTAGTACAGTCTACACTCAGCAATACAGCCATACATCTAGTACAGTCTACACTCAGCAATACAGACAGTCCTCTAGTCCAGTCTACACTCAGCAATACAGCCATTCATCTAGTACAGTCTACACTCAGCAATACAGCCATTCATCTAGTACAGTCTACACTCAGCAATACAGCCATACATCTAGTACAGTCTACACTCAGCAATACAGACAGTCCTCTAGTCCAGTCTACACTCAGCAATACAGCCATTCATCTAGTCCAGTCTACACTCAGCAATACAGACAGTCCTCTAGTCCAGTCTACACTCAGCAATACAGACAGTCCTCTAGTCTGTCTACACTCAGCAATACAGCCATTCATCTAGTCCAGTCTACACTCAGCAATACAGACAGTCCTCTAGTACAGTCTACACTCACAAATACAGCCATTCATCTAGTCCAGTCTACACTCAGCAATACAGACAGTCCTCTAGTCCAGTCTACACTCAGCAATACAGACAGTCCTCTAGTCCAGTCTACACTCAGCAATAGAGACAGTCCTCTAGTCCAGTCTACACTCAGCAATACAGACAGTCCTCTAGTCCAGTCTACACTCAGCAATACAGACAGTCCTCTAGTCCAGTCTACACTCAGCAATACAGACAGTCCTCTAGTCCAGTCTACACTCAGCAATACAGACAGTCCTCTAGTCCAGTCTACACTCAGCAATACAGCCATTCATCTAGTCCAGTCTACACTCAGCAATACAGCCATTCATCTAGTCCAGTCTACACTCAGCAATACAGCCATTCATCTAGTCCAGTCTACACTCAGCAATACAGCCATACATCTAGTACAGTCTACACTCAGCAATGCAGCCATACATCTAGTACAGTCTACACTCAGCAATACAGCCATTCATCTAGTCCAGTCTACACTCAGCAATACAGCCATTCATCTAGTCCAGTCTACACTCAGCAATACAGACAGTCCTCTAGTCCAGTCTACACTCAGCAATACAGACAGTCTTCTAGTCCAGTCTACACTCAGCAATACAGACAGTCCTCTAGTCCAGTCTACACTCATCAATACAGCCATACATCTAGTACAGTCTACACTCAGCAATACAGCCATACATCTAGTACAGTCTACACTCAGCAATACAGCCATACATCTAGTACAGTCTACACTCAGCAATACAGACAGTCCTCTAGTCCAGTCTACACTCAGCAATACAGCCATTCATCTAGTACAGTCTACACTCAGCAATACATCCATTCATCTAGTACAGTCTACACTCAGCAATACAGCCATACATCTAGTACAGTCTACACTCAGCAATACAGACAGTCCTCTAGTCCAGTCTACACTCAGCAATACAGCCATTCATCTAGTCCAGTCTACACTCAGCAATACAGACAGTCCTCTAGTCCAGTCTACACTCAGCAATACAGACAGTCCTCTAGTCTGTCTACACTCAGCAATACAGCCATTCATCTAGTCCAGTCTACACTCAGCAATACAGACAGTCCTCTAGTACAGTCTACACTCACAAATACAGCCATTCATCTAGTCCAGTCTACACTCAGCAATACAGACAGTCCTCTAGTCCAGTCTACACTCAGCAATACAGACAGTCCTCTAGTCCAGTCTACACTCAGCAATACAGACAGTCCTCTAGTCCAGTCTACACTCAGCAATACAGACAGTCCTCTAGTCCAGTCTACACTCAGCAATACAGACAGTCCTGTAGTCCAGTCTACACTCAGCAATACAGACAGTCCTCTAGTACAGTCTACACTCAGCAATACAGCCATTCATCTAGTCCAGTCTACACTCAGCAATACAGCCATACATCTAGTACAGTCTACACTCAGCAATACAGCCATTCATCTAGTCCAGTCTACACTCAGCAATACAGACAGTCCTCTAGTCCAGTCTACACTCAGCAATACAGACAGTCCTCTAGTCCAGTCTACACTCAGCAATACAGACAGTCCTCTAGTCCAGTCTACACTCAGCAATACAGACAGTCCTCTAGTCCAGTCTACACTCAGCAATACAGACAGTCCTCTAGTCCAGTCTACACTCAGCAATACAGACAGTCCTCTAGTACAGTCTACACTCAGCAATACAGCCATTCATCTAGTCCAGTCTACACTCAGCAATACAGACAGTCCTCTAGTCCAGTCTACACTCAGCAATACAGCCATTCATCTAGTCCAGTCTACACTCAGCAATACAGACAGTCCTCTAGTCTGTCTACACTCAGCAATACAGACAGTCCTCTAGTCCAGTCTACACTCAGCAATGCAGCCATTCATCTAGTCCAGTCTACACTCAGCAATATAGACAGTCCTCTCGTCCAGTCTACACTCAGCAATACAGACAGTCCTCTAGTCCAGTCTACACTCAGCAATACAGACAGTCCTCTAGTACAGTCTACACTCAGCAATACAGACAGTCCTCTAGTCCAGTCTACACTCAGCAATACAGACAGTCCTCTAGTCCAGTCTACACTCAGCAATACAGACAGTCCTCTAGTCCAGTCTACACTCAGCAATACAGACAGTCATCTAGTCCAGTCTAAACTCAGCAATACAGACAGTCCTCTAGTCCAGTCTACACTCAGCAATACAGACAGTCCTCTAGTCCAGTCTACACTCAGCAATACAGCCATACATCTAGTACAGTCTACACTCAGCAATACAGCCATTCATATAGTCCAGTCTACACTCAGCAATACAGCCATTCATCTAGTCCAGTCTACACTCGGAAATACAGCCATACATCTAGTACAGTCTACACTCAGCAATACAGCCATACATCTAGTACAGTCTACACTCAGAAATACAGCCATTCATCTAGTCCAGTCTACACTCAGCAATACAGCCATTCATCTAGTCCAGTCTACACTCAGCAATACAGACAGTCCTCTAGTCCAGTCTACACTCAGCAATACAGCCATACATCTAGTACAGTCTACACTCAGCAATACAGCCATACATCTAGTACAGTCTACACTCAGCAATACAGCCATACATCTAGTACAGTCTACACTCAGCAATACAGACAGTCCTCTAGTCCAGTCTACACTCAGCAATACAGCCATTCATCTAGTACAGTCTACACTCAGCAATACATCCATTCGTCTAGTACAGTCTACACTCAGCAATACAGCAATACATCTAGTACAGTCTACACTCAGCAATACAGACAGTCCGCTAGTCCAGTCTACACTCAGCAATACAGCCATTCATCTAGTCCAGTCTACACTCAGCAATACAGACAGTCCTCTAGTCCATTCTACACTCAGCAATAGAGACAGTCCTCTAGTCCAGTCTACACTCAGCAATACAGACAGTCCTCTAGTCCAGTCTACACTCAGCAATACAGACAGTCCTCTAGTCCAGTCTACGCTCAGCAATACAGACAGTCCTCTAGTCCAGTCTACACTCAGCAATACAGACAGTCCTCTAGTCCAGTCTACACTCAGCAATACAGCCATTCATCTAGTCCAGTCTACACTCAGCAATACAGCCATTCATCTAGTCCAGTCTACACTCAGCAATACAGACAGTCCTCTAGTCCAGTCTACACTCAGCAATACAGCCATTCATCTAGTCCAGTCTACACTCAGCAATACAGACAGTCCTCTAGTCTGTCTACACTCAGCAATACAGACAGTCCTCTAGTCCAGTCTACACTCAGCAATGCAGCCATTCATCTAGTCCAGTCTACACTCAGCAATATAGACAGTCCTCTCGTCCAGTCTACACTCAGCAATACAGACAGTCCTCTAGTCCAGTCTACACTCAGCAATACAGACAGTCCTCTAGTCCAGTCTACACTCAGCAATACAGCCATACATCGAGTAAAGTCTACACTCAGCAATACAGCAATACATCTAGTACAGTCTACACTCAGCAATACAGACAGTCCGCTAGTCCAGTCTACACTCAGCAATACAGCCATTCATCTAGTCCAGTCTACACTCAGCAATACAGACAGTCCTCTAGTCCATTCTACACTCAGCAATAGAGACAGTCCTCTAGTCCAGTCTACACTCAGCAATACAGACAGTCCTCTAGTCCAGTCTACACTCAGCAATACAGACAGTCCTCTAGTCCAGTCTACGCTCAGCAATACAGACAGTCCTCTAGTCCAGTCTACACTCAGCAATACAGACAGTCCTCTAGTCCAGTCTACACTCAGCAATACAGCCATACATCTAGTCCAGTCTACACTCAGCAATACAGCCATTCATCTAGTCCAGTCTACACTCAGCAATACAGACAGTCCTCTAGTCCAGTCTACACTCAGCAATACAGCCATTCATCTAGTCCAGTCTACACTCAGCAATACAGACAGTCCTCTAGTCTGTCTACACTCAGCAATACAGACAGTCCTCTAGTCCAGTCTACACTCAGCAATGCAGCCATTCATCTAGTCCAGTCTACACTCAGCAATATAGACAGTCCTCTCGTCCAGTCTACACTCAGCAATACAGACAGTCCTCTAGTCCAGTCTACACTCAGCAATACATACAGTCCTCTAGTCCAGTCTACACTCAGCAATACAGCCATACATCGAGTAAAGTCTACACTCAGCAATACAGACAGTCCTCTAGTACAGTCTAAACTCAGCAATACAGACAGTCCTCTAGTCCAGTCTACACTCAGCAATACAGACAGTCCTCTAGTCCAGTCTACACTCAGCAATACAGCCATTCATCTAGTCCAGTCTACACTCAGCAATACAGACAGTCCTCTAGTCCAGTCTACACTCAGCAATACAGACAGTCCTCTAGTACAGTCTACACTCAGCAATACAGACAGTCCTCTAGTCCAGTCTACACTCAGCAATACAGACAGTCCTCTAGTACAGTCTACACTCAGCAATACAGACAGTCCTCTAGTCCAGTCTACACTCAGCAATACAGACAGTCCTCTAGTCCAGTCTACACTCAGCAATACAGCCATACATCTAGTACAGTCTACACTCAGCAATACAGCCATACATCTAGTACAGTCTACACTCAGCAATACAGCCATACATCTAGTACAGTCTACACTCAGCAATACAGCCATTCATCTAGTCCAGTCTACACTCAGCAATACAGCCATTCATCTAGTCCAGTCTACACTCAGCAATACAGACAGTCCTCTAGTCCAGTCTACACTCAGCAATGCAGCCATTCATCTAGTCCAGTCTACACTCAGCAATATAGACAGTCCTCTCGTCCAGTCTACACTCAGCAATACAGACAGTCCTCTAGTCCAGTCTACACTCAGCAATACAGACAGTCCTCTCGTCCAGTCTACACTCAGCAATACAGACAGTCTTCTAGTCCAGTCTACACTCAGCAATACAGACAGTCCTCTAGTCCAGTCTACACTCATCAATACAGCCATACATCTAGTACAGTCTACACTCAGCAATACAGCCATACATCTAGTACAGTCTACACTCAGCAATACAGCCATACATCTAGTACAGTCTACACTCAGCAATACAGACAGTCCTCTAGTCCAGTCTACACTCAGCAATACAGCCATTCATCTAGTACAGTCTACACTCAGCAATACATCCATTCATCTAGTACAGTCTACACTCAGCAATACAGCCATACATCTAGTACAGTCTACACTCAGCAATACAGACAGTCCTCTAGTCCAGTCTACACTCAGCAATACAGCCATTCATCTAGTCCAGTCTACACTCAGCAATACAGACAGTCCTCTAGTCCAGTCTACACTCAGCAATACAGACAGTCCTCTAGTCTGTCTACACTCAGCAATACAGCCATTCATCTAGTCCAGTCTACACTCAGCAATACAGACAGTCCTCTAGTACAGTCTACACTCACAAATACAGCCATTCATCTAGTCCAGTCTACACTCAGCAATACAGACAGTCCTCTAGTCCAGTCTACACTCAGCAATACAGACAGTCCTCTAGTCCAGTCTACACTCAGCAATACAGACAGTCCTCTAGTCCAGTCTACACTCAGCAATACAGACAGTCCTCTAGTCCAGTCTACACTCAGCAATACAGACAGTCCTGTAGTCCAGTCTACACTCAGCAATACAGACAGTCCTCTAGTACAGTCTACACTCAGCAATACAGCCATTCATCTAGTCCAGTCTACACTCAGCAATACAGCCATACATCTAGTACAGTCTACACTCAGCAATACAGCCATTCATCTAGTCCAGTCTACACTCAGCAATACAGACAGTCCTCTAGTCCAGTCTACACTCAGCAATACAGACAGTCCTCTAGTCCAGTCTACACTCAGCAATACAGACAGTCCTCTAGTCCAGTCTACACTCAGCAATACAGACAGTCCTCTAGTCCAGTCTACACTCAGCAATACAGACAGTCCTCTAGTCCAGTCTACACTCAGCAATACAGACAGTCCTCTAGTACAGTCTACACTCAGCAATACAGCCATTCATCTAGTCCAGTCTACACTCAGCAATACAGACAGTCCTCTAGTCCAGTCTACACTCAGCAATACAGCCATTCATCTAGTCCAGTCTACACTCAGCAATACAGACAGTCCTCTAGTCTGTCTACACTCAGCAATACAGACAGTCCTCTAGTCCAGTCTACACTCAGCAATGCAGCCATTCATCTAGTCCAGTCTACACTCAGCAATATAGACAGTCCTCTCGTCCAGTCTACACTCAGCAATACAGACAGTCCTCTAGTCCAGTCTACACTCAGCAATACAGACAGTCCTCTAGTACAGTCTACACTCAGCAATACAGACAGTCCTCTAGTCCAGTCTACACTCAGCAATACAGACAGTCCTCTAGTCCAGTCTACACTCAGCAATACAGACAGTCCTCTAGTCCAGTCTACACTCAGCAATACAGACAGTCATCTAGTCCAGTCTAAACTCAGCAATACAGACAGTCCTCTAGTCCAGTCTACACTCAGCAATACAGACAGTCCTCTAGTCCAGTCTACACTCAGCAATACAGCCATACATCTAGTACAGTCTACACTCAGCAATACAGCCATTCATATAGTCCAGTCTACACTCAGCAATACAGCCATTCATCTAGTCCAGTCTACACTCGGAAATACAGCCATACATCTAGTACAGTCTACACTCAGCAATACAGCCATACATCTAGTACAGTCTACACTCAGAAATACAGCCATTCATCTAGTCCAGTCTACACTCAGCAATACAGCCATTCATCTAGTCCAGTCTACACTCAGCAATACAGACAGTCCTCTAGTCCAGTCTACACTCAGCAATACAGCCATACATCTAGTACAGTCTACACTCAGCAATACAGCCATACATCTAGTACAGTCTACACTCAGCAATACAGCCATACATCTAGTACAGTCTACACTCAGCAATACAGACAGTCCTCTAGTCCAGTCTACACTCAGCAATACAGCCATTCATCTAGTACAGTCTACACTCAGCAATACATCCATTCGTCTAGTACAGTCTACACTCAGCAATACAGCAATACATCTAGTACAGTCTACACTCAGCAATACAGACAGTCCGCTAGTCCAGTCTACACTCAGCAATACAGCCATTCATCTAGTCCAGTCTACACTCAGCAATACAGACAGTCCTCTAGTCCATTCTACACTCAGCAATAGAGACAGTCCTCTAGTCCAGTCTACACTCAGCAATACAGACAGTCCTCTAGTCCAGTCTACACTCAGCAATACAGACAGTCCTCTAGTCCAGTCTACGCTCAGCAATACAGACAGTCCTCTAGTCCAGTCTACACTCAGCAATACAGACAGTCCTCTAGTCCAGTCTACACTCAGCAATACAGCCATACATCTAGTCCAGTCTACACTCAGCAATACAGCCATTCATCTAGTCCAGTCTACACTCAGCAATACAGACAGTCCTCTAGTCCAGTCTACACTCAGCAATACAGCCATTCATCTAGTCCAGTCTACACTCAGCAATACAGACAGTCCTCTAGTCTGTCTACACTCAGCAATACAGACAGTCCTCTAGTCCAGTCTACACTCAGCAATGCAGCCATTCATCTAGTCCAGTCTACACTCAGCAATATAGACAGTCCTCTCGTCCAGTCTACACTCAGCAATACAGACAGTCCTCTAGTCCAGTCTACACTCAGCAATACAGACAGTCCTCTAGTCCAGTCTACACTCAGCAATACAGCCATACATCGAGTAAAGTCTACACTCAGCAATACAGACAGTCCTCTAGTACAGTCTAAACTCAGCAATACAGACAGTCCTCTAGTCCAGTCTACACTCAGCAATACAGACAGTCCTCTAGTCCAGTCTACACTCAGCAATACAGCCATTCATCTAGTCCAGTCTACACTCAGCAATACAGACAGTCCTCTAGTCCAGTCTACACTCAGCAATACAGACAGTCCTCTAGTACAGTCTACACTCAGCAATACAGACAGTCCTCTAGTCCAGTCTACACTCAGCAATACAGACAGTCCTCTAGTACAGTCTACACTCAGCAATACAGACAGTCCTCTAGTCCAGTCTACACTCAGCAATACAGACAGTCCTCTAGTCCAGTCTACACTCAGCAATACAGCCATACATCTAGTACAGTCTACACTCAGCAATACAGCCATACATCTAGTACAGTCTACACTCAGCAATACAGCCATACATCTAGTACAGTCTACACTCAGCAATACAGCCATTCATCTAGTCCAGTCTACACTCAGCAATACAGCCATTCATCTAGTCCAGTCTACACTCAGCAATACAGACAGTCCTCTAGTCCAGTCTACACTCAGCAATGCAGCCATTCATCTAGTCCAGTCTACACTCAGCAATATAGACAGTCCTCTCGTCCAGTCTACACTCAGCAATACAGACAGTCCTCTAGTCCAGTCTACACTCAGCAATACAGACAGTCCTCTAGTACAGTCTACACTCAGCAATACAGACAGTCCTCTAGTCCAGTCTACACTCAGCAATACAGACAGTCCTCTAGTCCAGTCTACACTCAGCAATACAGACAGTCCTCTAGTCCAGTCTACACTCAGCAATACAGACAGTCCTCTAGTCCAGTCTACACTCAGCAATACAGACAGTCATCTAGTCCAGTCTACACTCAGCAATACAGACAGTCCTCTAGTCCAGTCTACACTCAGCAATACAGACAGTCCTCTAGTCCAGTCTACACTCATCAATACAGCCATACATCTAGTACAGTCTACACTCAGCAATACAGCCATACATCTAGTACAGTCTACACTCAGCAATACAGCCATACATCTAGTACAGTCTACACTCAGCAATACAGACAGTCCTCTAGTCCAGTCTACACTCAGCAATACAGCCATTCATCTAGTACAGTCTACACTCAGCAATACATCCATTCATCTAGTGCAGTCTACACTCAGCAATACAGCCATACATCTAGTACAGTCTACACTCAGCAATACAGACAGTCCTCTAGTCCAGTCTACACTCAGCAATACAGCCATTCATCTAGTCCAGTCTACACTCAGCAATACAGACAGTCCTCTAGTCCAGTCTACACTCAGCAATACAGACAGTCCTCTAGTCTGTCTACACTCAGCAATACAGCCATTCATCTAGTCCAGTCTACACTCAGCAATACAGACAGTCCTCTAGTACAGTCTACACTCACAAATACAGCCATTCATCTAGTCCAGTCTACACTCAGCAATACAGACAGTCCTCTAGTCCAGTCTACACTCAGCAATACAGACAGTCCTCTAGTCCAGTCTACACTCAGCAATACAGACAGTCCTCTAGTCCAGTCTACACTCAGCAATACAGACAGTCCTCTAGTCCAGTCTACACTCAGCAATACAGACAGTCCTCTAGTCCAGTCTACACTCAGCAATACAGACAGTCCTCTAGTCCAGTCTACACTCAGCAATACAGACAGTCCTCTAGTACAGTCTACACTCAGCAATACAGCCATTCATCTAGTCCAGTCTACACTCAGCAATACAGCCATACATCTAGTACAGTCTACACTCAGCAATACAGCCATTCATCTAGTCCAGTCTACACTCAGCAATACAGACAGTCCTCTCGTCCAGTCTACACTCAGCAATACAGACAGTCCTCTAGTCCAGTCTACACTCAGCAATACAGACAGTCCTCTAGTCCAGTCTACACTCAGCAATACAGACAGTCCTCTAGTCCAGTCTACACTCAGCAATACAGACAGTCCTCTAGTACAGTCTACACTCAGCAATACAGCCATTCATCTAGTCCAGTCTACACTCAGCAATACAGACAGTCCTCTAGTCCAGTCTACACTCAGCAATACAGCCATTCATCTAGTCCAGTCTACACTCAGCAATACAGACAGTCCTCTAGTCTGTCTACACTCAGCAATACAGACAGTCCTCTAGTCCAGTCTACACTCAGCAATGCAGCCATTCATCTAGTCCAGTCTACACTCAGCAATATAGACAGTCCTCTCGTCCAGTCTACACTCAGCAATACAGACAGTCCTCTAGTCCAGTCTACACTCAGCAATACAGACAGTCCTCTAGTACAGTCTACACTCAGCAATACAGACAGTCCTCTAGTCCAGTCTACACTCAGCAATACAGACAGTCCTCTAGTCCAGTCTGCACTCAGCAATACAGACAGTCCTCTAGTCCAGTCTACACTCAGCAATACAGACAGTCATCTAGTCCAGTCTAAACTCAGCAATACAGACAGTCCTCTAGTCCAGTCTACACTCAGCAATACAGACAGTCCTCTAGTCCAGTCTACACTCAGCAATACAGCCATACATCTAGTACAGTCTACACTCAGCAATACAGCCATTCATATAGTCCAGTCTACACTCAGCAATACAGCCATTCATCTAGTCCAGTCTACACTCGGAAATACAGCCATACATCTAGTACAGTCTACACTCAGCAATACAGCCATACATCTAGTACAGTCTACACTCAGCAATACAGCCATTCATCTAGTCCAGTCTACACTCAGCAATACAGCCATTCATCTAGTCCAGTCTACACTCAGCAATACAGACAGTCCTCTAGTCCAGTCTACACTCAGCAATACAGCCATACATCTAGTACAGTCTACACTCAGCAATACAGCCATACATCTAGTACAGTCTACACTCAGCAATACAGCCATACATCTAGTACAGTCTACACTCAGCAATACAGACAGTCCTCTAGTCCAGTCTACACTCAGCAATACAGCCATTCATCTAGTACAGTCTACACTCAGCAATACATCCATTCGTCTAGTACAGTCTACACTCAGCAATACAGCAATACATCTAGTACAGTCTACACTCAGCAATACAGACAGTCCTCTAGTCCAGTCTACACTCAGCAATACAGCCATTCATCTAGTCCAGTCTACACTCAGCAATACAGACAGTCCTCTAGTCCATTCTACACTCAGCAATAGAGACAGTCCTCTAGTCCAGTCTACACTCAGCAATACAGACAGTCCTCTAGTCCAGTCTACACTCAGCAATACAGACAGTCCTCTAGTCCAGTCTACGCTCAGCAATACAGACAGTCCTCTAGTCCAGTCTACACTCAGCAATACAGACAGTCCTCTAGTCCAGTCTACACTCAGCAATACAGCCATACATCTAGTCCAGTCTACACTCAGCAATACAGCCATTCATCTAGTCCAGTCTACACTCAGCAATACAGACAGTCCTCTAGTCCAGTCTACACTCAGCAATACAGCCATTCATCTAGTCCAGTCTACACTCAGCAATACAGACAGTCCTCTAGTCTGTCTACACTCAGCAATACAGACAGTCCTCTAGTCCAGTCTACACTCAGCAATGCAGCCATTCATCTAGTCCAGTCTACACTCAGCAATATAGACAGTCCTCTCGTCCAGTCTACACTCAGCAATACAGACAGTCCTCTAGTCCAGTCTACACTCAGCAATACAGACAGTCCTCTAGTCCAGTCTACACTCAGCAATACAGCCATACATCGAGTAAAGTCTACACTCAGCAATACAGACAGTCCTCTAGTACAGTCTAAACTCAGCAATACAGACAGTCCTCTAGTCCAGTCTACACTCAGCAATACAGACAGTCCTCTAGTCCAGTCTACACTCAGCAATACAGCCATTCATCTAGTCCAGTCTACACTCAGCAATACAGACAGTCCTCTAGTCCAGTCTACACTCAGCAATACAGACAGTCCTCTAGTACAGTCTACACTCAGCAATACAGCCATACATCTAGTACAGTCTACACTCAGCAATACAGCCATTCATCTAGTCCAGTCTACACTCAGCAATACAGCCATTCATCTAGTCCAGTCTACACTCAGCAATACAGACAGTCCTCTAGTCCAGTCTACACTCAGCAATGCAGCCATTCATCTAGTCCAGTCTACACTCAGCAATATAGACAGTCCTCTCGTCCAGTCTACACTCAGCAATACAGACAGTCCTCTAGTCCAGTCTACACTCAGCAATACAGACAGTCCTCTAGTACAGTCTACACTCAGCAATACAGACAGTCCTCTAGTCCAGTCTACACTCAGCAATACAGACAGTCCTCTAGTCCAGTCTACACTCAGCAATACAGACAGTCCTCTAGTCCAGTCTACACTCAGCAATACAGACAGTCCTCTAGTCCAGTCTACACTCAGCAATACAGACAGTCATCTAGTCCAGTCTACACTCAGCAATACAGACAGTCCTCTAGTCCAGTCTACACTCAGCAATACAGACAGTCCTCTAGTCCAGTCTACACTCATCAATACAGCCATACATCTAGTACAGTCTACACTCAGCAATACAGCCATACATCTAGTACAGTCTACACTCAGCAATACAGCCATACATCTAGTACAGTCTACACTCAGCAATACAGACAGTCCTCTAGTCCAGTCTACACTCAGCAATACAGCCATTCATCTAGTACAGTCTACACTCAGCAATACATCCATTCATCTAGTGCAGTCTACACTCAGCAATACAGCCATACATCTAGTACAGTCTACACTCAGCAATACAGACAGTCCTCTAGTCCAGTCTACACTCAGCAATACAGCCATTCATCTAGTCCAGTCTACACTCAGCAATACAGACAGTCCTCTAGTCCAGTCTACACTCAGCAATACAGACAGTCCTCTAGTCTGTCTACACTCAGCAATACAGCCATTCATCTAGTCCAGTCTACACTCAGCAATACAGACAGTCCTCTAGTACAGTCTACACTCACAAATACAGCCATTCATCTAGTCCAGTCTACACTCAGCAATACAGACAGTCCTCTAGTCCAGTCTACACTCAGCAATACAGACAGTCCTCTAGTCCAGTCTACACTCAGCAATACAGACAGTCCTCTAGTCCAGTCTACACTCAGCAATACAGACAGTCCTCTAGTCCAGTCTACACTCAGCAATACAGACAGTCCTCTAGTCCAGTCTACACTCAGCAATACAGACAGTCCTCTAGTCCAGTCTACACTCAGCAATACAGACAGTCCTCTAGTACAGTCTACACTCAGCAATACAGCCATTCATCTAGTCCAGTCTACACTCAGCAATACAGCCATACATCTAGTACAGTCTACACTCAGCAATACAGCCATTCATCTAGTCCAGTCTACACTCAGCAATACAGACAGTCCTCTCGTCCAGTCTACACTCAGCAATACAGACAGTCCTCTAGTCCAGTCTACACTCAGCAATACAGACAGTCCTCTAGTCCAGTCTACACTCAGCAATACAGACAGTCCTCTAGTCCAGTCTACACTCAGCAATACAGACAGTCCTCTAGTACAGTCTACACTCAGCAATACAGCCATTCATCTAGTCCAGTCTACACTCAGCAATACAGACAGTCCTCTAGTCCAGTCTACACTCAGCAATACAGCCATTCATCTAGTCCAGTCTACACTCAGCAATACAGACAGTCCTCTAGTCTGTCTACACTCAGCAATACAGACAGTCCTCTAGTCCAGTCTACACTCAGCAATGCAGCCATTCATCTAGTCCAGTCTACACTCAGCAATATAGACAGTCCTCTCGTCCAGTCTACACTCAGCAATACAGACAGTCCTCTAGTCCAGTCTACACTCAGCAATACAGACAGTCCTCTAGTACAGTCTACACTCAGCAATACAGACAGTCCTCTAGTCCAGTCTACACTCAGCAATACAGACAGTCCTCTAGTCCAGTCTACACTCAGCAATACAGACAGTCCTCTAGTCCAGTCTACACTCAGCAATACAGACAGTCATCTAGTCCAGTCTAAACTCAGCAATACAGACAGTCCTCTAGTCCAGTCTACACTCAGCAATACAGACAGTCCTCTAGTCCAGTCTACACTCAGCAATACAGCCATACATCTAGTACAGTCTACACTCAGCAATACAGCCATTCATATAGTCCAGTCTACACTCAGCAATACAGCCATTCATCTAGTCCAGTCTACACTCGGAAATACAGCCATACATCTAGTACAGTCTACACTCAGCAATACAGCCATACATCTAGTACAGTCTACACTCAGCAATACAGCCATTCATCTAGTCCAGTCTACACTCAGCAATACAGCCATTCATCTAGTCCAGTCTACACTCAGCAATACAGACAGTCCTCTAGTCCAGTCTACACTCAGCAATACAGCCATACATCTAGTACAGTCTACACTCAGCAATACAGCCATACATCTAGTACAGTCTACACTCAGCAATACAGCCATACATCTAGTACAGTCTACACTCAGCAATACAGACAGTCCTCTAGTCCAGTCTACACTCAGCAATACAGCCATTCATCTAGTACAGTCTACACTCAGCAATACATCCATTCGTCTAGTACAGTCTACACTCAGCAATACAGCAATACATCTAGTACAGTCTACACTCAGCAATACAGACAGTCCTCTAGTCCAGTCTACACTCAGCAATACAGCCATTCATCTAGTCCAGTCTACACTCAGCAATACAGACAGTCCTCTAGTCCATTCTACACTCAGCAATAGAGACAGTCCTCTAGTCCAGTCTACACTCAGCAATACAGACAGTCCTCTAGTCCAGTCTACACTCAGCAATACAGACAGTCCTCTAGTCCAGTCTACGCTCAGCAATACAGACAGTCCTCTAGTCCAGTCTACACTCAGCAATACAGACAGTCCTCTAGTCCAGTCTACACTCAGCAATACAGCCATACATCTAGTCCAGTCTACACTCAGCAATACAGCCATTCATCTAGTCCAGTCTACACTCAGCAATACAGACAGTCCTCTAGTCCAGTCTACACTCAGCAATACAGCCATTCATCTAGTCCAGTCTACACTCAGCAATACAGACAGTCCTCTAGTCTGTCTACACTCAGCAATACAGACAGTCCTCTAGTCCAGTCTACACTCAGCAATGCAGCCATTCATCTAGTCCAGTCTACACTCAGCAATATAGACAGTCCTCTCGTCCAGTCTACACTCAGCAATACAGCCATACATCTAGTACAGTCTACACTCAGCAATACAGCCATACATCTAGTACAGTCTACACTCAGCAATACAGCCATACATCTAGTACAGTCTACACTCAGCAATACAGACAGTCCTCTAGTCCAGTCTACACTCAGCAATACAGCCATTCATCTAGTACAGTCTACACTCAGCAATACATCCATTCGTCTAGTACAGTCTACACTCAGCAATACAGCAATACATCTAGTACAGTCTACACTCAGCAATACAGACAGTCCTCTAGTCCAGTCTACACTCAGCAATACAGCCATTCATCTAGTCCAGTCTACACTCAGCAATACAGACAGTCCTCTAGTCCATTCTACACTCAGCAATAGAGACAGTCCTCTAGTCCAGTCTACACTCAGCAATACAGACAGTCCTCTAGTCCAGTCTACACTCAGCAATACAGACAGTCCTCTAGTCCAGTCTACGCTCAGCAATACAGACAGTCCTCTAGTCCAGTCTACACTCAGCAATACAGACAGTCCTCTAGTCCAGTCTACACTCAGCAATACAGCCATACATCTAGTCCAGTCTACACTCAGCAATACAGCCATTCATCTAGTCCAGTCTACACTCAGCAATACAGACAGTCCTCTAGTCCAGTCTACACTCAGCAATACAGCCATTCATCTAGTCCAGTCTACACTCAGCAATACAGACAGTCCTCTAGTCTGTCTACACTCAGCAATACAGACAGTCCTCTAGTCCAGTCTACACTCAGCAATGCAGCCATTCATCTAGTCCAGTCTACACTCAGCAATATAGACAGTCCTCTCGTCCAGTCTACACTCAGCAATACAGACAGTCCTCTAGTCCAGTCTACACTCAGCAATACAGACAGTCCTCTAGTCCAGTCTACACTCAGCAATACAGCCATACATCGAGTAAAGTCTACACTCAGCAATACAGACAGTCCTCTAGTACAGTCTAAACTCAGCAATACAGACAGTCCTCTAGTCCAGTCTACACTCAGCAATACAGACAGTCCTCTAGTCCAGTCTACACTCAGCAATACAGCCATTCATCTAGTCCAGTCTACACTCAGCAATACAGACAGTCCTCTAGTCCAGTCTACACTCAGCAATACAGACAGTCCTCTAGTACAGTCTACACTCAGCAATACAGACAGTCCTCTAGTCCAGTCTACACTCAGCAATACAGACAGTCCTCTAGTACAGTCTACACTCAGCAATACAGACAGTCCTCTAGTCCAGTCTACACTCAGCAATACAGACAGTCCTCTAGTCCAGTCTACACTCAGCAATACAGCCATACATCTAGTACAGTCTACACTCAGCAATACAGCCATACATCTAGTACAGTCTACACTCAGCAATACAGCCATACATCTAGTACAGTCTACACTCAGCAATACAGACAGTCCTCTAGTCTGTCTACACTCAGCAATACAGACAGTCCTCTAGTCCAGTCTACACTCAGCAATGCAGCCATTCATCTAGTCCAGTCTACACTCAGCAATATAGACAGTCCTCTCGTCCAGTCTACACTCAGCAATACAGACAGTCCTCTAGTCCAGTCTACACTCAGCAATACAGACAGTCCTCTAGTCCAGTCTACACTCAGCAATACAGCCATACATCGAGTAAAGTCTACACTCAGCAATACAGACAGTCCTCTAGTACAGTCTAAACTCAGCAATACAGACAGTCCTCTAGTCCAGTCTACACTCAGCAATACAGACAGTCCTCTAGTCCAGTCTACACTCAGCAATACAGCCATTCATCTAGTCCAGTCTACACTCAGCAATACAGACAGTCCTCTAGTCCAGTCTACACTCAGCAATACAGACAGTCCTCTAGTACAGTCTACACTCAGCAATACAGACAGTCCTCTAGTCCAGTCTACACTCAGCAATACAGACAGTCCTCTAGTACAGTCTACACTCAGCAATACAGACAGTCCTCTAGTCCAGTCTACACTCAGCAATACAGACAGTCCTCTAGTCCAGTCTACACTCAGCAATACAGCCATACATCTAGTACAGTCTACACTCAGCAATACAGCCATACATCTAGTACAGTCTACACTCAGCAATACAGCCATACATCTAGTACAGTCTACACTCAGCAATACAGCCATTCATCTAGTCCAGTCTACACTCAGCAATACAGCCATTCATCTAGTCCAGTCTACACTCAGCAATACAGACAGTCCTCTAGTCCAGTCTACACTCAGCAATGCAGCCATTCATCTAGTCCAGTCTACACTCAGCAATATAGACAGTCCTCTCGTCCAGTCTACACTCAGCAATACAGACAGTCCTCTAGTCCAGTCTACACTCAGCAATACAGACAGTCCTCTAGTACAGTCTACACTCAGCAATACAGACAGTCCTCTAGTCCAGTCTACACTCAGCAATACAGACAGTCCTCTAGTCCAGTCTACACTCAGCAATACAGACAGTCCTCTAGTCCAGTCTACACTCAGCAATACAGACAGTCCTCTAGTCCAGTCTACACTCAGCAATACAGACAGTCATCTAGTCCAGTCTACACTCAGCAATACAGACAGTCCTCTAGTCCAGTCTACACTCAGCAATACAGACAGTCCTCTAGTCCAGTCTACACTCAGCAATACAGCCATACATCTAGTACAGTCTACACTCAGCAATACAGCCATTCATATAGTCCAGTCTACACTCAGCAATACAGCCATTCATCTAGTCCAGTCTACACTCGGAAATACAGCCATACATCTAGTACAGTCTACACTCAGCAATACAGCCATACATCTAGTACAGTCTACACTCAGCAATACAGCCATTCATCTAGTCCAGTCTACACTCAGCAATACAGCCATTCATCTAGTCCAGTCTACACTCAGCAATACAGACAGTCCTCTAGTCCAGTCTACACTCAGCAATACAGCCATACATCTAGTACAGTCTACACTCAGCAATACAGCCATACATCTAGTACAGTCTACACTCAGCAATACAGCCATACATCTAGTACAGTCTACACTCAGCAATACAGACAGTCCTCTAGTCCAGTCTACACTCAGCAATACAGCCATTCATCTAGTACAGTCTACACTCAGCAATACATCCATTCATCTAGTACAGTCTACACTCAGCAATACAGCAATACATCTAGTACAGTCTACACTCAGCAATACAGACAGTCCTCTAGTCCAGTCTACACTCAGCAATACAGCCATTCATCTAGTCCAGTCTACACTCAGCAATACAGACAGTCCTCTAGTCCAGTCTACACTCAGCAATAGAGACAGTCCTCTAGTCCAGTCTACACTCAGCAATACAGACAGTCCTCTAGTCCAGTCTACACTCAGCAATACAGACAGTCCTCTAGTCCAGTCTACGCTCAGCAATACAGACAGTCCTCTAGTCCAGTCTACACTCAGCAATACAGACAGTCCTCTAGTCCAGTCTACACTCAGCAATACAGCCATACATCTAGTACAGTCTACACTCAGCAATACAGCCATTCATCTAGTCCAGTCTACACTCAGCAATACAGCCATTCATCTAGTCCAGTCTACACTCAGCAATACAGCCATTCATCTAGTCCAGTCTACACTCAGCAATACAGCCATACATCTAGTCCAGTCTACACTCAGCAATACAGCCATTCATCTAGTCCAGTCTACACTCAGCAATACAGACAGTCCTCTAGTCCAGTCTACACTCAGCAATACAGCCATTCATCTAGTCCAGTCTACACTCAGCAATACAGACAGTCCTCTAGTCTGTCTACACTCAGCAATACAGACAGTCCTCTAGTCCAGTCTACACTCAGCAATGCAGCCATTCATCTAGTCCAGTCTACACTCAGCAATATAGACAGTCCTCTCGTCCAGTCTACACTCAGCAATACAGACAGTCCTCTAGTCCAGTCTACACTCAGCAATACAGACAGTCCTCTAGTCCAGTCTACACTCAGCAATACAGACAGTCCTCTAGTCCAGTCTACACTCAGCAATACAGACAGTCCTCTAGTCCAGTCTACACTCAGCAATACAGACAGTCCTCTAGTCCAGTCTACACTCAGCAATACAGACAGTCCTCTAGTCCAGTCTACACTCAGCAATACAGACAGTCATCTAGCCCAGTCTACACTCAGCAATACAGCCATACATCTAGTACAGTCTACACTCAGCTATACAGCCATTCATATAGTCCAGTCTACACTCAGCAATACAGCCATTCATCTAGTCCAGTCTACACTCAGCAATACAGCCATACATCTAGTACAGTCTACACTCAGCAATACAGCCATACATCTAGTACAGTCTACACTCAGCAATACAGCCATTCATCTAGTCCAGTCTACACTCAGCAATACAGCCCTTCATCTAGTCCAGTCTACACTCAGCAATACAGACAGTCCTCTAGTCCAGTCTACACTCAGCAATACAGACAGTCCTCTAGTCCAGTCTACACTCAGCAATACAGACAGTCCTCTAGTCCAGTCTACACTCAGCAATACAGCCATACATCTAGTACAGTCTACACTCAGCAATACAGCCATACATCTAGTACAGTCTACACTCAGCAATACAGCCATACATCTAGTACAGTCTACACTCAGCAATACAGACAGTCCTCTAGTCCAGTCTACACTCAGCAATACAGCCATTCATCTAGTCCAGTCTACACTCAGCAATACAGACAGTCCTCTAGTCCAGTCTACACTCAGCAATACAGACAGTCCTCTAGTCTGTCTACACTCAGCAATACAGCCATTCATCTAGTCCAGTCTACACTCAGCAATACAGACAGTCCTCTAGTACAGTCTACACTCACAAATACAGCCATTCATCTAGTCCAGTCTACACTCAGCAATACAGACAGTCCTCTAGTCCAGTCTACACTCAGCAATACAGACAGTCCTCTAGTCCAGTCTACACTCAGCAATACAGACAGTCCTCTAGTCCAGTCTACACTCAGCAATACAGCCATACATCTAGTACAGTCTACACTCAGCAATACAGCCATACATCTAGTACAGTCTACACTCAGCAATACAGCCATACATCTAGTACAGTCTACACTCAGCAATATAGACAGTCCTCTAGTCCAGTCTACACTCAGCAATACAGCCATTCATCTAGTACAGTGTACACTCAGCAATACATCCATTCATCTAGTACAGTCTACACTCAGCAATACAGACAGTCCTCTAGTCCAGTCTACACTCAGCAATACAGCCATTCATCTAGTCCAGTCTACACTCAGCAATACAGACAGTCCTCTAGTCCAGTCTACACTCAGCAATACAGACAGTCCTCTAGTCTGTCTACACTCAGCAATACAGCCATTCATCTAGTCCAGTCTACACTCAGCAATACAGACAGTCCTCTAGTACAGTCTACACTCACAAATACAGCCATTCATCTAGTCCAGTCTACACTCAGCAATACAGACAGTCCTCTAGTCCAGTCTACACTCAGCAATACAGACAGTCCTCTAGTCCAGTCTACACTCAGCAATACAGACAGTCCTCTAGTCCAGTCTACACTCAGCAATACAGACAGTCCTCTAGTCCAGTCTACACTCAGCAATACAGACAGTCCTCTAGTTCAGTCTACACTCAGAAATACAGACAGTCCTCTAGTCCAGTCTACACTCAGCAATACAGACAGTCCTCTAGTCCAGTCTACACTCAGCAATACAGACAGTCCTCTAGTCCAGTCTACACTCAGCAATACAGCCATTCATCTAGTCCAGTCTACACTCAGCAATACAGACAGTCCTCTAGTCCAGTCTACACTCAGCAATACAGCCATTCATCTAGTCCAGTCTACACTCAGCAATACAGACAGTCCTCTAGTCTGTCTACACTCAGCAATACAGACAGTCCTCTAGTCCAGTCTACACTCAACAATGCAGCCATTCATCTAGTCCAGTCTACACTCAGCAATAAAGACAGTCCTCTAGTACAGTCTAAACTCAGCAATACAGACAGTCCTCTAGTCCACTCTACACTCAGCAATACAGCCATTCATCTAGTCCAGTCTACACTCAGCAATACAGACAGTCCTCTAGTCCAGTCTACACTCAGCAATACAGACAGTCCTCTAGTCCAGTCTACACTCAGCAATAAAGACAGTCCTCTAGTCCAGTCTACACTCAGCAATACAGACAGTCCTCTAGTCCAGTCTACACTCAGCAATACAGACAGTCCTCTAGTCCAGTCTACACTCAGCAATACAGACAGTCCTCTAGTCCAGTCTACACTCAGCAATACAGACAGTCCTCTAGTACAGTCTACACTCAGCAATACAGCCATTCATCTAGTCCAGTCTACACTCAGCAATACAGACAGTCCTCTAGTCCAGTCTACACTCAGCAATACAGCCATTCATCTAGTCCAGTCTACACTCAGCAATACAGACAGTCCTCTAGTCTGTCTACACTCAGCAATACAGACAGTCCTCTAGTCCAGTCTACACTCAGCAATGCAGCCATTCATCTAGTCCAGTCTACACTCAGCAATATAGACAGTCCTCTCGTCCAGTCTACACTCAGCAATACAGACAGTCCTCTAGTCCAGTCTACACTCAGCAATACAGACAGTCCTCTAGTACAGTCTACACTCAGCAATACAGACAGTCCTCTAGTCCAGTCTACACTCAGCAATACAGACAGTCCTCTAGTCCAGTCTACACTCAGCAATACAGACAGTCCTCTAGTCCAGTCTACACTCAGCAATACAGACAGTCCTCTAGTCCAGTCTACACTCAGCAATACAGACAGTCATCTAGTCCAGTCTAAACTCAGCAATACAGACAGTCCTCTAGTCCAGTCTACACTCAGCAATACAGACAGTCCTCTAGTCCAGTCTACACTCAGCAATACAGCCATACATCTAGTACAGTCTACACTCAGCAATACAGCCATTCATATAGTCCAGTCTACACTCAGCAATACAGCCATTCATCTAGTCCAGTCTACACTCGGAAATACAGCCATACATCTAGTACAGTCTACACTCAGCAATACAGCCATACATCTAGTACAGTCTACACTCAGCAATACAGCCATTCATCTAGTCCAGTCTACACTCAGCAATACAGCCATTCATCTAGTCCAGTCTACACTCAGCAATACAGACAGTCCTCTAGTCCAGTCTACACTCAGCAATACAGCCATACATCTAGTACAGTCTACACTCAGCAATACAGCCATACATCTAGTACAGTCTACACTCAGCAATACAGCCATACATCTAGTACAGTCTACACTCAGCAATACAGACAGTCCTCTAGTCCAGTCTACACTCAGCAATACAGCCATTCATCTAGTACAGTCTACACTCAGCAATACATCCATTCATCTAGTACAGTCTACACTCAGCAATACAGCAATACATCTAGTACAGTCTACACTCAGCAATACAGACAGTCCTCTAGTCCAGTCTACACTCAGCAATACAGCCATTCATCTAGTCCATTCTACACTCAGCAATACAGACAGTCCTCTAGTCCAGTCTACACTCAGCAATAGAGACAGTCCTCTAGTCCAGTCTACACTCAGCAATACAGACAGTCCTCTAGTCCAGTCTACGCTCAGCAATACAGACAGTCCTCTAGTCCAGTCTACACTCAGCAATACAGACAGTCCTCTAGTCCAGTCTACACTCAGCAATACAGCCATACATCTAGTCCAGTCTACACTCAGCAATACAGCCATTCATCTAGTCCAGTCTACACTCAGCAATACAGACAGTCCTCTAGTCCAGTCTACACTCAGCAATACAGCCATTCATCTAGTCCAGTCTACACTCAGCAATACAGACAGTCCTCTAGTCTGTCTACACTCAGCAATACAGACAGTCCTCTAGTCCAGTCTACACTCAGCAATGCAGCCATTCATCTAGTCCAGT
>NC_074670.1:14136350-14206350 GCF_029448725.1 Salvelinus fontinalis
GACGGGGCTGCAGTGGAGCCCCTATCCACATCGACGGGGCTGCAGTGGAGCACCTATCCACATCGACGGGTCTGCAGTGGAGCACCTATCCACATCGACGGACTGCAGTGGAGCACCTATCCACATCGACGGGGCTGCAGTGGAGCCCCTATCCACATCGACGTGGCTGCAGTGGAGCACCTATCCACATCGACGGGGCTGCAGTGGAGCACCTATCCACATCGACGGACTGCAGTGGAGCACCTATACACATCGACGGGTCTGCAGTGGAGCGCCTATCCACATCGACGGGGCTGCAGTGGAGCCCCTATCCACATCGACAGGTCTGCATTTGAGCACCTATCCACATCGACGGGGCTGTAGTGAAGCCCCTATCCACATCGACAGGGCTGCAGTGAAGCCCCTATCCACATCGACGGGGCTGTAGTGAAGCGCCTATCCACATCGACAGGGCTGTAGTGAAGCCCCTATCCACATCGACGGGGCTGCAGTGGAGCCCCTATCCACATCGACGGGTCTGCAGTGGAGCACCTATCCACATCGACGGGTCTGCAGTGAAGCCCCTATCCACATCGACGGTTCTGCAGTGGTATCCACATCGACGGGTCTGCAGTGGAGCCCCTATCCACATCGACGGGTCTGCAGTGGTATCCACATCGACGGGTCTGCAGTGGAGCCCCTATCATCGACGGGTTTGCAGTGGAGCACCTATCCACATCGACAGGTCTGCAGTGGAGCGCCTATCCACATCGACAGGTCTGCAGTGGAGCGCCTATCCACATCGACGGGTCTGCAGTGAAGCCCCTATCCACATCGACGGGTCTGCAATGGTATCCACATCGACGGGTCTGCAGTGGAGCGCCTATCCACATCGACGGGTCTGCAGTGGAGCCCCTATCCACATCGACGGGTCTGCAGTGGAGCCCCTATCCACATCGACGGGGCTGCAGTGAAGCACCTATCCACATCGACGGGTCTGCAGTGGAGCCCCTATCATCGACGGGTTTGCAGTGAAGCACCTATCCACATCGACAGGTCTGCAGTGGAGCACCTATCCACATCGACAGGTCTGCATTTGAGCACCTATCCACATCGACGGACTGCAGTGGAGCGCCTATCCACATCGACGGGGCTGCAGTGGAGCCCCTATCCACATCGACAGGTCTGCATTTGAGCACCTATCCACATCGACGGGGCTGTAGTGAAGCCCCTATCCACATCGACAGGGCTGCAGTGAATCCCCTATCCACATCGACGGGGCGGTAGTGAAGCCCCTATCCACATCGACAGGGCTGTAGTGAAGCCCCTATCCACATCGACGGGGCTGCAGTGGAGCCCCTATCCACATCGACGGGTCTGCAGTGGAGCACCTATCCACATCGACGGGTCTGCAGTGAAGCCCCTATCCACATCGACGGGTCTGCAGTGGTATCCACATCGACGGGTCTGCAGTGGAGCCCCTATCCACATCGACGGGTCTGCAGTGGTATCCACATCGACGGGTCTGCAGTGGAGCCCCTATCATCGACGGGTTTGCAGTGGAGCAACTATCCACATCGACAGGTCTGCAGTGAAGCCCCTATCCACATCGACGGGTCTGCAGTGGTATCCACATCGACGGGTCTGCAGTGAAGCCCCTATCCACATCGACGGGTCTGCAGTGGAGCCCCTATCCACATCGACGGGTCTGCAGTGGTATCCACATCGACGGGTCTGCAGTGGAGCGCCTATCCACATCGACGGGTCTGCAGTGGAGCCCCTATCCACATCGACGGGTCTGCAGTGGAGCCCCTATCCACATCGACGGGGCTGCAGTGAAGCACCTATCCACATCGACGGGTCTGCAGTGGAGCCCCTATCATCGACGGGTTTGCACTGGAGCACCTATCCACATCAACGGGGCTGCAGTGGAGCACCTATCCACATCGACAGGTCTGCATTTGAGCACCTATCCACATCGACGGACTGCAGTGGAGCGCCTATCCACATCGACGGACTGCAGTGGAGCCCCTATCCACATCGACGGGGCTGCAGTGGAACCCCTATCCACATCGACGGGGCTGCAGTGGAGCACCTATCCACATCGACGGGTCTGCAGTGGAGCACCTATCCACATCGACGGACTGCAGTGGAGCACCTATCCACATCGACGGGGCTGCAGTGGAGCCCCTATCCACATCGACGGGGCTGCAGTGGAGCCCCTATCCACATCGACGGGGCTGCAGTGGAGCACCTATCCACATCGACGGACTGCTGTGGAGCGCCTATCCACATCGACGGGGCTGCAGTGGAGCACCTATCCACATCGACGGGTCTGCAGTGGAGCACCTATCCACATCGACGGGTCTGCATTTGAGCTCCTATCCACATCGACGGACTGCAGTGGAGCGCCTATCCACATCGACGGGGCTGCAGTGGAGCCCCTATCCACATCGACGGGTCTGCAGTGGAGCACCTATCCACATCGACGGGGCTGCAGTGGAGCACCTATCCACATCGACAGGTCTGCATTTGAGCACCTATCCACATCGAGGGACTGCAGTGGAGCGCCTATCCACATCGACGGGGCTGCAGTGGAGCCCCTATCCACATCGACAGGTCTGCATTTGAGCACCTATCCACATCGACGGGGCTGTAGTGAAGCCCCTATCCACATCGACAGGGCTGCAGTGAAGCCCCTATCCACATCGACGGGGCTGTAGTGAAGCCCCTATCCACATCGACAGGGCTGTAGTGAAGCCCCTATCCACATCGACGGGGCTGCAGTGGAGCCCCTATCCACATCGACGGGTCTGCAGTGGAGCACCTATCCACATCGACGGGTCTGCAGTGAAGCCCCTATCCACATCGACGGGTCTGCAGTGGTATCCACATCGACGGGTCTGCAGTGGAGCCCCTATCCACATCGACGGGTCTGCAGTGGTATCCACATCGACGGGTCTGCAGTGGAGCCCCTATCATCGACGGGTTTGCAGTGGAGCAACTATCCACATCGACAGGTCTGCAGTGAAGCCCCTATCCACATCGACGGGTCTGCAGTGGTATCCACATCGACGGGTCTGCAGTGAAGCCCCTATCCACATCGACGGGTCTGCAGTGGAGCCCCTATCCACATCGACGGGTCTGCAGTGGAGCCCCTATCCACATCGACGGGTCTGCAGTGGTATCCACATCGACGGGTCTGCAGTGGAGCGCCTATCCACATCGACGGATCTGCAGTGGAGCCCCTATCCACATCGACGGGTCTGCAGTGGAGCCCCTATCCACATCGACGGGGCTGCAGTGAAGCACCTATCCACATCGACGGGTCTGCAGTGAAGCCCCTATCCACATCGACGGGTCTGCAGTGGAGCCCCTATCCACATCGACGGGTCTGCAGTGGAGCCCCTATCCACATCGACGGGTCTGCAGTGGTATCCACATCGACGGGTCTGCAGTGGAGCGCCTATCCACATCGACGGGTCTGCAGTGGAGCCCCTATCCACATCGACGGGTCTGCAGTGGAGCCCCTATCCACATCGACGGGGCTGCAGTGAAGCACCTATCCACATCGACGGGTCTGCAGTGGAGCCCCTATCATCGACGGGTTTGCACTGGAGCACCTATCCACATCAACGGGGCTGCAGTGGAGCACCTATCCACATCGACAGGTCTGCATTTGAGCACCTATCCACATCGACGGACTGCAGTGGAGCGCCTATCCACATCGACGGACTGCAGTGGAGCCCCTATCCACATCGACGGGGCTGCAGTGGAACCCCTATCCACATCGACGGGGCTGCAGTGGAGCACCTATCCACATCGACGGGTCTGCAGTGGAGCACCTATCCACATCGACGGACTGCAGTGGAGCACCTATCCACATCGACGGGGCTGCAGTGGAGCCCCTATCCACATCGACGGGGCTGCAGTGGAGCCCCTATCCACATCGACGGGGCTGCAGTGGAGCACCTATCCACATCGACGGACTGCTGTGGAGCGCCTATCCACATCGACGGGGCTGCAGTGGAGCACCTATCCACATCGACGGGTCTGCAGTGGAGCACCTATCCACATCGACGGGTCTGCATTTGAGCTCCTATCCACATCGACGGACTGCAGTGGAGCGCCTATCCACATCGACGGGGCTGCAGTGGAGCCCCTATCCACATCGACGGGTCTGCAGTGGAGCACCTATCCACATCGACGGGGCTGCAGTGGAGCACCTATCCACATCGACAGGTCTGCATTTGAGCACCTATCCACATCGAGGGACTGCAGTGGAGCGCCTATCCACATCGACGGGGCTGCAGTGGAGCCCCTATCCACATCGACAGGTCTGCATTTGAGCACCTATCCACATCGACGGGGCTGTAGTGAAGCCCCTATCCACATCGACAGGGCTGCAGTGAAGCCCCTATCCACATCGACGGGGCTGTAGTGAAGCCCCTATCCACATCGACAGGGCTGTAGTGAAGCCCCTATCCACATCGACGGGGCTGCAGTGGAGCCCCTATCCACATCGACGGGTCTGCAGTGGAGCACCTATCCACATCGACGGGTCTGCAGTGAAGCCCCTATCCACATCGACGGGTCTGCAGTGGTATCCACATCGACGGGTCTGCAGTGGAGCCCCTATCCACATCGACGGGTCTGCAGTGGTATCCACATCGACGGGTCTGCAGTGGAGCCCCTATCATCGACGGGTTTGCAGTGGAGCAACTATCCACATCGACAGGTCTGCAGTGAAGCCCCTATCCACATCGACGGGTCTGCAGTGGTATCCACATCGACGGGTCTGCAGTGAAGCCCCTATCCACATCGACGGGTCTGCAGTGGAGCCCCTATCCACATCGACGGGTCTGCAGTGGAGCCCCTATCCACATCGACGGGTCTGCAGTGGTATCCACATCGACGGGTCTGCAGTGGAGCGCCTATCCACATCGACGGATCTGCAGTGGAGCCCCTATCCACATCGACGGGTCTGCAGTGGAGCCCCTATCCACATCGACGGGGCTGCAGTGAAGCACCTATCCACATCGACGGGTCTGCAGTGGAGCCCCTATCATCGACGGGTTTGCACTGGAGCACCTATCCACATCAACGGGGCTGCAGTGGAGCACCTATCCACATCGACAGGTCTGCATTTGAGCACCTATCCACATCGACGGACTGCAGTGGAGCGCCTATCCACATCGACGGACTGCAGTGGAGCCCCTATCCACATCGACGGGGCTGCAGTGGAACCCCTATCCACATCGACGGGGCTGCAGTGGAGCACCTATCCACATCGACGGGTCTGCAGTGGAGCACCTATCCACATCGACGGACTGCAGTGGAGCACCTATCCACATCGACGGGGCTGCAGTGGAGCCCCTATCCACATCGACGGGGCTGCAGTGGAGCCCCTATCCACATCGACGGGGCTGCAGTGGAGCACCTATCCACATCGACGGACTGCTGTGGAGCGCCTATCCACATCGACGGGGCTGCAGTGGAGCACCTATCCACATCGACGGGTCTGCAGTGGAGCACCTATCCACATCGACGGGTCTGCATTTGAGCACCTATCCACATCGACGGACTGCAGTGGAGCGCCTATCCACATCGACGGGGCTGCAGTGGAGCCCCTATCCACATCGACGGGTCTGCAGTGGAGCACCTATCCACATCGACGGGGCTGCAGTGGAGCACCTATCCACATCGACAGGTCTGCATTTGAGCACCTATCCACATCGAGGGACTGCAGTGGAGCGCCTATCCACATCGACGGGGCTGCAGTGGAGCCCCTATCCACATCGACAGGTCTGCATTTGAGCACCTATCCACATCGACGGGGCTGTAGTGAAGCCCCTATCCACATCGACAGGGCTGCAGTGAAGCCCCTATCCACATCGACGGGTCTGCAGTGGAGCCCCTATCCACATCGACGGGTCTGCAGTGGAGCCCCTATCCACATCGACGGGTCTGCAGTGGTATCCACATCGACGGGTCTGCAGTGGAGCGCCTATCCACATCGACGGATCTGCAGTGGAGCCCCTATCCACATCGACGGGTCTGCAGTGGAGCCCCTATCCACATCGACGGGGCTGCAGTGAAGCACCTATCCACTTCGACGGGTCTGCAGTGGAGCCCCTATCATCGACGGGTTTGCACTGGAGCACCTATCCACATCAACGGGGCTGCAGTGGAGCACCTATCCACATCGACAGGTCTGCATTTGAGCACCTATCCACATCGACGGACTGCAGTGGAGCGCCTATCCACATCGACGGACTGCAGTGGAGCCCCTATCCACATCGACGGGGCTGCAGTGGAACCCCTATCCACATCGACGGGGCTGCAGTGGAGCACCTATCCACATCGACGGGTCTGCAGTGGAGCACCTATCCACATCGACGGACTGCAGTGGAGCACCTATCCACATCGACGGGGCTGCAGTGGAGCCCCTATCCACATCGACGGGGCTGCAGTGGAGCCCCTATCCACATCGACGGGGCTGCAGTGGAGCACCTATCCACATCGACGGACTGCTGTGGAGCGCCTATCCACATCGACGGGGCTGCAGTGGAGCACCTATCCACATCGACGGGTCTGCAGTGGAGCACCTATCCACATCGACGGGTCTGCATTTGAGCACCTATCCACATCGACGGACTGCAGTGGAGCGCCTATCCACATCGACGGGGCTGCAGTGGAGCCCCTATCCACATCGACGGGTCTGCAGTGGAGCACCTATCCACATCGACGGGGCTGCAGTGGAGCACCTATCCACATCGACAGGTCTGCATTTGAGCACCTATCCACATCGAGGGTCTGCAGTGGAGCACCTATCCACATCGACGGGGCTGCAGTGGAGCACCTATCCACATCGACAGGTCTGCATTTGAGCACCTATCCACATCGAGGGACTGCAGTGGAGCGCCTATCCACATCGACGGGGCTGTAGTGAAGCCCCTATCCACATCGACAGGGCTGCAGTGAAGCCCCTATCCACATCGACGGGGCTGTAGTGAAGCCCCTATCCACATCGACAGGGCTGTAGTGAAGCCCCTATCCACATCGACGGGGCTGCAGTGGAGCCCCTATCCACATCGACGGGTCTGCAGTGGAGCACCTATCCACATCGACGGGTCTGCAGTGAAACCCCTATCCACATCGACGGGGCTGTAGTGAAGCCCCTATCCACATCGACAGGGCTGCAGTGAAGCCCCTATCCACATCGACGGGGCTGTAGTGAAGCCCCTATCCAAATCGACAGGGCTGTAGTGAAGCCCCTATCCACATCGACGGGGCTGCAGTGGAGCCCCTATCCACATCGACGGGTCTGCAGTGGAGCACCTATCCACATCGACGGGTCTGCAGTGAAGCCCCTATCCACATCGACGGGTCTGCAGTGGTATCCACATCGACGGGTCTGCAGTGGAGCCCCTATCCACATCGACGGGTCTGCAGTGGTATCCACATCGACGGGTCTACAGTGGAGCCCCTATCATCGACGGGTTTGCAGTGGAGCACCTATCCACATCGACAGGTCTGCAGTGGAGCGCCTATCCACATCGACAGGTCTGCAGTGGAGCGCCTATCCACATCGACGGGTCTGCAGTGAAGCCCCTATCCACATCGACGGGTCTGCAGTGGAGCCCCTATCCACATCGACGGGTCTGCAGTGGAGCCCCTATCCACATCGACGGGTCTGCAGTGGTATCCACATCGACGGGTCTGCAGTGGAGCGCCTATCCACATCGACGGGTCTGCAGTGAAGCCCCTATCCACATCGACGGACTGCAGTGAAGCACCTATCCACATCGACGGACTGCAGTGGAGCGCCTATCCACATCGACGGGTCTGCAGTGGAGCACCTATCCACATCGACGGGTTTGCAGTGGAGCCCCTATCCACATCGACGGGGCTGCAGTGGAGCCCCTATCCACATCGACGGGTCTGCAGTGGAGCCCCTATCATCGACGGGTTTGCAGTGGAGCACCTATCCACATCGACGGGGCTGCAGTGGAGCACCTATCCATATCGACAGGTCTGCATTTGAGCACCTATCCACATCGACGGACTGCAGTGGGGCGCCTATCCATATCGACGGGGCTGCAGTGGAGCCCCTATCCACATCGACAGGTCTGCATTTGAGCACCTATCCACATCGACGGGGCTGTAGTGAAGCCCCTATCCACATCGACAGGGCTGCAGTGAAGCCCCTATCCACATCGACGGGGCTGTAGTGAAGCCCCTATCCAAATCGACAGGGCTGTAGTGAAGCCCCTATCCACATCGACGGGGCTGCAGTGGAGCCCCTATCCACATCGACGGGTCTGCAGTGGAGCACCTATCCACATCGACGGGTCTGCAGTGAAGCCCCTATCCACATCGACGGGTCTGCAGTGGTATCCACATCGACGGGTCTGCAGTGGAGCCCCTATCCACATCGACGGGTCTGCAGTGGTATCCACATCGACGGGTCTGCAGTGGAGCCCCTATCATCGACGGGTTTGCAGTGGAGCACCTATCCACATCGACAGGTCTGCAGTGGAGCCCCTATCCACATCGACGGGTCTGCAGTGGTATCCACATCGACGGGTCTGCAGTGGAGCCCCTATCATCGACGGGTTTGCAGTGGAGCACCTATCCACATCGACAGGTCTGCAGTGGAGCCCCTATCCACATCGACGGGGCTGCAGTGGAGCCCCTATCCACATCGACGGGTCTGCAGTGGAGCCCCTATCATCGACGGGTTTGCAGTGGAGCACCTATCCACATCGACGGGGCTGCAGTGGAGCACCTATCCATATCGACAGGTCTGCATTTGAGCACCTATCCACATCGACGGACTGCAGTGGGGCGCCTATCCATATCGACGGGGCTGCAGTGGAGCCCCTATCCACATCGACAGGTCTGCATTTGAGCACCTATCCACATCGACGGGGCTGTAGTGAAGCCCCTATCCACATCGACAGGGCTGCAGTGAAGCCCCTATCCACATCGACGGGGCTGTAGTGAAGCCCCTATCCAAATCGACAGGGCTGTAGTGAAGCCCCTATCCACATCGACGGGGCTGCAGTGGAGCCCCTATCCACATCGACGGGTCTGCAGTGGAGCACCTATCCACATCGACGGGTCTGCAGTGAAGCCCCTATCCACATCGACGGGTCTGCAGTGGTATCCACATCGACGGGTCTGCAGTGGAGCCCCTATCCACATCGACGGGTCTGCAGTGGTATCCACATCGACGGGTCTGCAGTGGAGCCCCTATCATCGACGGGTTTGCAGTGGAGCACCTATCCACATCGACAGGTCTGCAGTGAAGCCCCTATCCACATCGACGGGTCTGCAGTGGTATCCACATTGACGGGTCTGCAGTGGAGCCCCTATCATCGACAGGTCTGCAGTGGAGCGCCTATCCACATCGACAGGTCTGCAGTGGAGCGCCTATCCACATCGACGGGTCTGCAGTGAAGCCCCTATCCACATCGACGGGTCTGCAGTGGAGCCCCTATCCACATCGACGGGTCTGCAGTGGAGCCCCTATCCACATCGACGGGTCTGCAGTGGTATCCACATCGACGGGTCTGCAGTGGAGCGCCTATCCACATCGACGGGTCTGCAGTGAAGCACCTATCCACATCGACGGACTGCAGTGAAGCACCTATCCACATCGACGGACTGCAGTGGAGCGCCTATCCACATCGACAGGTCTGCAGTGGAGCACCTATCCACATCGACGGGTTTGCAGTGGAGCCCCTATCCACATCGACGGGTCTGCAGTGGAGCCCCTATCATCGACGGGTTTGCAGTGAAGCACCTATCCACATCGACAGGTCTGCAGTGGAGCACCTATCCACATCGACGGGTCTGCAGTGGAGCCCCTATCATCGACGGGTTTGCAGTGGAGCACCTGTCCACATCAACGGGGCTGCAGTGGAGCACCTATCCACATCGACAGGTCTGCATTTGAGCACCTATCCACATCGACGGGGCTGCAGTGGAGCACCTATCCACATCGACGGGTCTGCAGTGGAGCACCTATCCACATCGACGGGTCTGCATTTGAGCACCTATCCACATCGACGGACTGCAGTGGAGCGCCTATCCACATCGACGGGGCTGCAGTGGATCCCCTATCCACATCGACGGGTCTGCAGTGGAGCACCTATCCACATCGACGGGGCTGCAGTGGAGCACCTATCCACATCGACGGGTTTGCAGTGGAGCCCCTATCCACATCGACGGGGCTGCAGTGGAGCCCCTATCCACATCGACGGGTCTGCAGTGGAGCCCCTATCATCGACGGGTTTGCAGTGGAGCACCTATCCACATCGACGGGGCTGCAGTGGAGCACCTATCCATATCGACAGGTCTGCATTTGAGCACCTAACCACATCGATGGACTGCAGTGGGGCGCCTATCCATATCGACGGGGCTGCAGTGGAGCCCCTATCCACATCGACAGGTCTGCATTTGAGCACCTATCCACATCGACGGGGCTGTAGTGAAGCCCCTATCCACATCGACAGGGCTGCAGTGAAGCCCCTATCCACATCGACGGGGCTGTAGTGAAGCCCCTATCCAAATCGACAGGGCTGTAGTGAAGCCCCTATCCACATCGACGGGGCTGCAGTGGAGCCCCTATCCACATCGACGGGTCTGCAGTGGAGCACCTATCCACATCGACGGGTCTGCAGTGAAGCCCCTATCCACATCGACGGGTCTGCAATGGTATCCACATCGACGGGTCTGCAGTGGAGCCCCTATCCACATCGACGGGTCTGCAGTGGTATCCACATCGACGGGTCTGCAGTGGAGCCCCTATCATCGACGGGTTTGCAGTGGAGCACCTATCCACATCGACAGGTCTGCAGTGAAGCCCCTATCCACATCGACGGGTCTGCAGTGGTATCCACATTGACGGGTCTGCAGTGGAGCCCCTATCATCGACAGGTCTGCAGTGGAGCGCCTATCCACATCGACAGGTCTGCAGTGGAGCGCCTATCCACATCGACGGGTCTGCAGTGAAGCCCCTATCCACATCGACGGGTCTGCAGTGGAGCCCCTATCCACATCGACGGGTCTGCAGTGGAGCCCCTATCCACATCGACGGGTCTGCAGTGGTATCCACATCGACGGGTCTGCAGTGGAGCGCCTATCCACATCGACGGGTCTGCAGTGAAGCCCCTATCCACATCGACGGACTGCAGTGAAGCACCTATCCACATCGACGGACTGCAGTTGAGCGCCTATCCACATCGACAGGTCTGCAGTGGAGCACCTATCCACATCGACGGGTTTGCAGTGGAGCACCTATCCACATCGACGGGTCTGCAGTGGAGCCCCTATCATCGACGGGTTTGCAGTGAAGCACCTATCCACATCGACAGGTCTGCAGTGGAGCACCTATCCACATCGACGGGTCTGCAGTGGAGCCCCTATCATCGACGGGTTTGCAGTGGAGCACCTGTCCACATCAACGGGGCTGCAGTGGAGCACCTATCCACATCGACAGGTCTGCATTTGAGCACCTATCCACATCGACGGGGCTGCAGTGGAGCACCTATCCACATCGACGGGTCTGCAGTGGAGCACCTATCCACATCGACGGGTCTGCATTTGAGCACCTATCCACATCGACGGACTGCAGTGGAGCGCCTATCCACATCGACGGGGCTGCAGTGGATCCCCTATCCACATCGACTGGTCTGCAGTGGAGCACCTATCCACATCGACGGGGCTGCAGTGGAGCACCTATCCACATCGACAGGTCTGCATTTGAGCACCTATCCACATCGACGGACTGCAGTGGAGCGCCTATCCACATCGACGGACTGCAGTGGAGCCCCTATCCACATCGACGGGGCTGCAGTGGAGCCCCTATCCACATCGACAGGGCTGCAGTGGAGCACCTATCCACATCGACGGGTCTGCAGTGGAGCACCTATCCACATCGACGGACTGCAGTGGAGCACCTATCCACATCGACGGGGCTGCAGTGGAGCCCCTATCCACATCGACGGGGCTGCAGTGGAGCCCCTAGCCACATCGACGGGGCTGCAGTGGAGCACCTATCCACATCGACGGACTGCAGTGGAGCGCCTATCCACATCGACGGGGCTGCAGTGGAGCACCTATCCACATCGACGGGTCTGCAGTGGAGCACCTATCCACATCGACAGGTCTGCATTTGAGCACCTATCCACATCGACGGACTGCAGTGGAGCGCCTATCCACATCGACGGGGCTGCAGTGGAGCCCCTATCCACATCGACGGGTCTGCAGTGGAGCACCTATCCACATCGACGGGGCTGCAGTGGAGCACCTATCCACATCGACAGGTCTGCATTTGAGCACCTATCCACATCGACGGACTGCAGTGGAGCGCCTATCCACATCGACGGACTGCAGTGGAGCCCCTATCCACATCGACGGGGCTGCAGTGGAGCCCCTATCCACATCGACGGGGCTGCAGTGGAGCACCTATCCACATCGACGGGTCTGCAGTGGAGCACCTATCCACATCGACGGACTGCAGTGGAGCACCTATCCACATCGACGGGGCTGCAGTGGAGCCCCTATCCACATCGACGGGGCTGCAGTGGAGCCCCTATCCACATCGACAGGTCTGCATTTGAGCACCTATCCACATCGACGGACTGCAGTGGACCGCCTATCCACATCGACGGGTCTGCAGTGGAGCACCTATCCACATCGACGGGTCTGCAGTGAAGCCCCTATCCACATCGACGGTTCTGCAGTGGTATCCACATCGACGGGTCTGCAGTGGAGCCCCTATCCACATCGACGGGTCTGCAGTGGTATCCACATCGACGGGTCTGCAGTGGAGCCCCTATCATCGACGGGTTTGCAGTGGAGCACCTATCCACATCGACAGGTCTGCAGTGAAGCCCCTATCCACATCGACGGGTCTGCAGTGGTATCCACATCGACGGGTCTGCAGTGGAGCCCCTATCATCGACGGGTTTGCAGTGGAGCACCTATCCACATCGACAGGTCTGCAGTGGAGCGCCTATCCACATCGACAGGTCTGCAGTGGAGCGCCTATCCACATCGACGGGTCTGCAGTGAAGCCCCTATCCACATCGACGGGTCTGCAATGGTATCCACATCGACGGGTCTGCAGTGGAGCGCCTATCCACATCGACGGGTCTGCAGTGGAGCCCCTATCCACATCGACGGGTCTGCAGTGGAGCCCCTATCCACATCGACGGGGCTGCAGTGAAGCACCTATCCACATCGACGGGTCTGCAGTGGAGCCCCTATCATCGACGGGTTTGCAGTGAAGCACCTATCCACATCGACAGGTCTGCAGTGGAGCACCTATCCACATCGACAGGTCTGCATTTGAGCACCTATCCACATCGACGGACTGCAGTGGAGCGCCTATCCACATCGACGGGGCTGCAGTGGAGCCCCTATCCACATCGACAGGTCTGCATTTGAGCACCTATCCACATCGACGGGGCTGTAGTGAAGCCCCTATCCACATCGACAGGGCTGCAGTGAATCCCCTATCCACATCGACGGGGCGGTAGTGAAGCCCCTATCCACATCGACAGGGCTGTAGTGAAGCCCCTATCCACATCGACGGGGCTGCAGTGGAGCCCCTATCCACATCGACGGGTCTGCAGTGGAGCACCTATCCACATCGACGGGTCTGCAGTGAAGCCCCTATCCACATCGACGGGTCTGCAGTGGTATCCACATCGACGGGTCTGCAGTGGAGCCCCTATCCACATCGACGGGTCTGCAGTGGTATCCACATCGACGGGTCTGCAGTGGAGCCCCTATCATCGACGGGTTTGCAGTGGAGCAACTATCCACATCGACAGGTCTGCAGTGAAGCCCCTATCCACATCGACGGGTCTGCAGTGGTTTCCACATCGACGGGTCTGCAGTGAAGCCCCTATCCACATCGACGGGTCTGCAGTGGAGCCCCTATCCACATCGACGGGTCTGCAGTGGAGCCCCTATCCACATCGACGGGTCTGCAGTGGTATCCACATCGACGGGTCTGCAGTGGAGCGCCTATCCACATCGACGGGTCTGCAGTGGAGCCCCTATCCACATCGACGGGTCTGCAGTGGAGCCCCTATCCACATCGACGGGGCTGCAGTGAAGCACCTATCCACATCGACGGGTCTGCAGTGGAGCCCCTATCATCGACGGGTTTGCACTGGAGCACCTATCCACATCAACGGGGCTGCAGTGGAGCACCTATCCACATCGACAGGTCTGCATTTGAGCACCTATCCACATCGACGGACTGCAGTGGAGCGCCTATCCACATCGACGGACTGCAGTGGAGCCCCTATTACATCGACGGGGCTGCAGTGGAACCCCTATCCACATCGACGGGGCTGCAGTGGAGCACCTATCCACATCGACGGGTCTGCAGTGGAGCACCTATCCACATCGACGGACTGCAGTGGAGCACCTATCCACATCGACGGGGCTGCAGTGGAGCCCCTATCCACATCGACGGGGCTGCAGTGGAGCCCCTATCCACATCGACGGGGCTGCAGTGGAGCACCTATCCACATCGACGGACTGCTGTGGAGCGCCTATCCACATCGACGGGGCTGCAGTGGAGCACCTATCCACATCGACGGGTCTGCAGTGGAGCACCTATCCACATCGACGGGTCTGCATTTGAGCACCTATCCACATCGACGGACTGCAGTGGAGCGCCTATCCACATCGACGGGGCTGCAGTGGAGCCCCTATCCACATCGACGGGTCTGCAGTGGAGCACCTATCCACATCGACGGGGCTGCAGTGGAGCACCTATCCACATCGACAGGTCTGCATTTGAGCACCTATCCACATCGAGGGACTGCAGTGGAGCGCCTATCCACATCGACGGGGCTGCAGTGGAGCCCCTATCCACATCGACAGGTCTGCATTTGAGCACCTATCCACATCGACGGGGCTGTAGTGAAGCCCCTATCCACATCGACAGGGCTGCAGTGAAGCCCCTATCCACATCGACGGGGCTGTAGTGAAGCCCCTATCCACATCGACAGGGCTGTAGTGAAGCCCCTATCCACATCGACGGGGCTGCAGTGGAGCCCCTATCCACATCGACGGGTCTGCAGTGGAGCACCTATCCACATCGACGGGTCTGCAGTGAAGCCCCTATCCACATCGACGGGTCTGCAGTGGTATCCACATCGACGGGTCTGCAGTGGAGCCCCTATCCACATCGACGGGTCTGCAGTGGTATCCACATCGACGGGTCTGCAGTGGAGCCCCTATCATCGACGGGTTTGCAGTGGAGCAACTATCCACATCGACAGGTCTGCAGTGAAGCCCCTATCCACATCGACGGGTCTGCAGTGGTATCCACATCGACGGGTCTGCAGTGAAGCCCCTATCCACATCGACGGGTCTGCAGTGGAGCCCCTATCCACATCGACGGGTCTGCAGTGGAGCCCCTATCCACATCGACGGGTCTGCAGTGGTATCCACATCGACGGGTCTGCAGTGGAGCGCCTATCCACATCGACGGGTCTGCAGTGGAGCCCCTATCCACATCGACGGGTCTGCAGTGGAGCCCCTATCCACATCGACGGGGCTGCAGTGAAGCACCTATCCACATCGACGGGTCTGCAGTGGAGCCCCTATCATCGACGGGTTTGCACTGGAGCACCTATCCACATCAACGGGGCTGCAGTGGAGCACCTATCCACATCGACAGGTCTGCATTTGAGCACCTATCCACATCGACGGACTGCAGTGGAGCGCCTATCCACATCGACGGACTGCAGTGGAGCCCCTATCCACATCGACGGGGCTGCAGTGGAACCCCTATCCACATCGACGGGGCTGCAGTGGAGCACCTATCCACATCGACGGGTCTGCAGTGGAGCACCTATCCACATCGACGGACTGCAGTGGAGCACCTATCCACATCGACGGGGCTGCAGTGGAGCCCCTATCCACATCGACGGGGCTGCAGTGGAGCCCCTATCCACATCGACGGGGCTGCAGTGGAGCACCTATCCACATCGACGGACTGCTGTGGAGCGCCTATCCACATCGACGGGGCTGCAGTGGAGCACCTATCCACATCGACGGGTCTGCAGTGGAGCACCTATCCACATCGACGGGTCTGCATTTGAGCACCTATCCACATCGACGGACTGCAGTGGAGCGCCTATCCACATCGACGGGGCTGCAGTGGAGCCCCTATCCACATCGACGGGTCTGCAGTGGAGCACCTATCCACATCGACGGGGCTGTAGTGAAGCCCCTATCCACATCGACAGGGCTGCAGTGAAGCCCCTATCCACATCGACGGGGCTGTAGTGAAGCCCCTATCCAAATCGACAGGGCTGTAGTGAAGCCCCTATCCACATCGACGGGGCTGCAGTGGAGCCCCTATCCACATCGACGGGTCTGCAGTGGAGCACCTATCCACATCGACGGGTCTGCAGTGAAGCCCCTATCCACATCGACGGGTCTGCAGTGGAGCACCTATCCACATCGACGGGTCTGCAGTGAAGCCCCTATCCACATCGACGGGTCTGCAGTGGTATCCACATCGACGGGTCTGCAGTGGAGCCCCTATCCACATCGACGGGTCTGCAGTGGTATCCACATCGACGGGTCTGCAGTGGAGCCCCTATCATCGACGGGTTTGCAGTGGAGCACCTATCCACATCGACAGGTCTGCAGTGAAGCCCCTATCCACATCGACGGGTCTGCAGTGGTATCCACATTGACGGGTCTGCAGTGGAGCCCCTATCATCGACAGGTCTGCAGTGGAGCGCCTATCCACATCGACAGGTCTGCAGTGGAGCGCCTATCCACATCGACGGGTCTGCAGTGAAGCCCCTATCCACATCGACGGGTCTGCAGTGGAGCCCCTATCCACATCGACGGGTCTGCAGTGGAGCCCCTATCCACATCGACGGGTCTGCAGGGGTATCCACATCGACGGGTCTGCAGTGGAGCGCCTATCCACATCGACGGGTCTGCAGTGAAGCCCCTATCCACATCGACGGACTGCAGTGAAGCACCTATCCACATCGACGGACTGCAGTGGAGCGCCTATCCACATCGACAGGTCTGCAGTGGAGCACCTATCCACATCGACGGGTTTGCAGTGGAGCCCCTATCCACATCGACGGGTCTGCAGTGGAGCCCCTATCATCGACGGGTTTGCAGTGAAGCACCTATCCACATCGACAGGTCTGCAGTGGAGCACCTATCCACATCGACGGGTCTGCAGTGGAGCCCCTATCATCGACGGGTTTGCAGTGGAGCACCTGTCCACATCAACGGGGCTGCAGTGGAGCACCTATCCACATCGACAGGTCTGCATTTGAGCACCTATCCACATCGACGGGGCTGCAGTGGAGCACCTATCCACATCGACGGGTCTGCAGTGGAGCACCTATCCACATCGACGGGTCTGCATTTGAGCACCTATCCACATCGACGGACTGCAGTGGAGCGCCTATCCACATCGACGGGGCTGCAGTGGATCCCCTATCCACATCGACGGGTCTGCAGTGGAGCACCTATCCACATCGACGGGGCTGCAGTGGAGCACCTATCCACATCGACGGGTTTGCAGTGGAGCCCCTATCCACATCGACGGGGCTGCAGTGGAGCCCCTATCCACATCGACGGGTCTGCAGTGGAGCCCCTATCATCGACGGGTTTGCAGTGGAGCACCTATCCACATCGACGGGGCTGCAGTGGAGCACCTATCCATATCGACAGGTCTGCATTTGAGCACCTATCCACATCGATGGACTGCAGTGGGGCGCCTATCCATATCGACGGGGCTGCAGTGGAGCCCCTATCCACATCGACAGGTCTGCATTTGAGCACCTATCCACATCGACGGGGCTGTAGTGAAGCCCCTATCCACATCGACAGGGCTGCAGTGAAGCCCCTATCCACATCGACGGGGCTGTAGTGAAGCCCCTATCCAAATCGACAGGGCTGTAGTGAAGCCCCTATCCACATCGACGGGGCTGCAGTGGAGCCCCTATCCACATCGACGGGTCTGCAGTGGAGCACCTATCCACATCGACGGGTCTGCAGTGAAGCCCCTATCCACATCGACGGGTCTGCAGTGGTATCCACATCGACGGGTCTGCAGTGGAGCCCCTATCCACATCGACGGGTCTGCAGTGGTATCCACATCGACGGGTCTGCAGTGGAGCCCCTATCATCGACGGGTTTGCAGTGGAGCACCTATCCACATCGACAGGTCTGCAGTGAAGCCCCTATCCACATCGACGGGTCTGCAGTGGTATCCACATTGACGGGTCTGCAGTGGAGCCCCTATCATCGACAGGTCTGCAGTGGAGCGCCTATCCACATCGACAGGTCTGCAGTGGAGCGCCTATCCACATCGACGGGTCTGCAGTGAAGCCCCTATCCACATCGACGGGTCTGCAGTGGAGCCCCTATCCACATCGACGGGTCTGCAGTGGAGCCCCTATCCACATCGACGGGTCTGCAGTGGTATCCACATCGACGGGTCTGCAGTGGAGCGCCTATCCACATCGACGGGTCTGCAGTGAAGCCCCTATCCACATCGACGGACTGCAGTGAAGCACCTATCCACATCGACGGACTGCAGTGGAGCGCCTATCCACATCGACAGGTCTGCAGTGGAGCACCTATCCACATCGACGGGTTTGCAGTGGAGCCCCTATCCACATCGACGGGTCTGCAGTGGAGCCCCTATCATCGACGGGTTTGCAGTGAAGCACCTATCCACATCGACAGGTCTGCAGTGGAGCACCTATCCACATCGACGGGTCTGCAGTGGAGCCCCTATCATCGACGGGTTTGCAGTGGAGCACCTGTCCACATCAACGGGGCTGCAGTGGAGCACCTATCCACATCGACGGGTCTGCAGTGAAGCCCCTATCCACATCGACGGGTCTGCAGTGGAGCACCTATCCACATCGACGGGTCTGCAGTGAAGCCCCTATCCACATCGACGGGTCTGCAGTGGTATCCACATCGACGGGTCTGCAGTGGAGCCCCTATCCACATCGACGGGTCTGCAGTGGTATCCACATCGACGGGTCTACAGTGGAGCCCCTATCATCGACGGGTTTGCAGTGGAGCACCTATCCACATCGACAGGTCTGCAGTGGAGCGCCTATCCACATCGACAGGTCTGCAGTGGAGCGCCTATCCACATCGACGGGTCTGCAGTGAAGCCCCTATCCACATCGACGGGTCTGCAGTGGAGCCCCTATCCACATCGACGGGTCTGCAGTGGAGCCCCTATCCACATCGACGGGTCTGCAGTGGTATCCACATCGACGGGTCTGCAGTGGAGCGCCTATCCACATCGACGGGTCTGCAGTGAAGCCCCTATCCACATCGACGGACTGCAGTGAAGCACCTATCCACATCGACGGACTGCAGTGGAGCGCCTATCCACATCGACGGGTCTGCAGTGGAGCACCTATCCACATCGACGGGTTTGCAGTGGAGCCCCTATCCACATCGACGGGGCTGCAGTGGAGCCCCTATCCACATCGACGGGTCTGCAGTGGAGCCCCTATCATCGACGGGTTTGCAGTGGAGCACCTATCCACATCGACGGGGCTGCAGTGGAGCACCTATCCATATCGACAGGTCTGCATTTGAGCACCTATCCACATCGACGGACTGCAGTGGGGCGCCTATCCATATCGACGGGGCTGCAGTGGAGCCCCTATCCACATCGACAGGTCTGCATTTGAGCACCTATCCACATCGACGGGGCTGTAGTGAAGCCCCTATCCACATCGACAGGGCTGCAGTGAAGCCCCTATCCACATCGACGGGGCTGTAGTGAAGCCCCTATCCAAATCGACAGGGCTGTAGTGAAGCCCCTATCCACATCGACGGGGCTGCAGTGGAGCCCCTATCCACATCGACGGGTCTGCAGTGGAGCACCTATCCACATCGACGGGTCTGCAGTGAAGCCCCTATCCACATCGACGGGTCTGCAGTGGTATCCACATCGACGGGTCTGCAGTGGAGCCCCTATCCACATCGACGGGTCTGCAGTGGTATCCACATCGACGGGTCTGCAGTGGAGCCCCTATCATCGACGGGTTTGCAGTGGAGCACCTATCCACATCGACAGGTCTGCAGTGAAGCCCCTATCCACATCGACGGGTCTGCAGTGGTATCCACATTGACGGGTCTGCAGTGGAGCCCCTATCATCGACAGGTCTGCAGTGGAGCGCCTATCCACATCGACGGGGCTGCAGTGGAGCACCTATCCACATCGACGGGTCTGCAGTGGAGCACCTATCCACATCGACAGGTCTGCATTTGAGCACCTATCCACATCGACGGACTGCAGTGGAGCGCCTATCCACATCGACGGGGCTGCAGTGGAGCCCCTATCCACATCGACGGGTCTGCAGTGGAGCACCTATCCACATCGACGGGGCTGCAGTGGAGCACCTATCCACATCGACAGGTCTGCATTTGAGCACCTATCCACATCGACGGACTGCAGTGGAGCGCCTATCCACATCGACGGACTGCAGTGGAGCCCCTATCCACATCGACGGGGCTGCAGTGGAGCCCCTATCCACATCGACGGGGCTGCAGTGGAGCACCTATCCACATCGACGGGTCTGCAGTGGAGCCCCTATCATCGACGGGTTTGCAGTGGAGCACCTGTCCACATCAACGGGGCTGCAGTGGAGCACCTATCCACATCGACGGGTCTGCAGTGAAGCCCCTATCCACATCGACGGGTCTGCAGTGGAGCACCTATCCACATCGACGGGTCTGCAGTGAAGCCCCTATCCACATCGACGGGTCTGCAGTGGTATCCACATCGACGGGTCTGCAGTGGAGCCCCTATCCACATCGACGGGTCTGCAGTGGTATCCACATCGACGGGTCTACAGTGGAGCCCCTATCATCGACGGGTTTGCAGTGGAGCACCTATCCACATCGACAGGTCTGCAGTGGAGCGCCTATCCACATCGACAGGTCTGCAGTGGAGCGCCTATCCACATCGACGGGTCTGCAGTGAAGCCCCTATCCACATCGACGGGTCTGCAGTGGAGCCCCTATCCACATCGACGGGTCTGCAGTGGAGCCCCTATCCACATCGACGGGTCTGCAGTGGTATCCACATCGACGGGTCTGCAGTGGAGCGCCTATCCACATCGACGGGTCTGCAGTGAAGCCCCTATCCACATCGACGGACTGCAGTGAAGCACCTATCCACATCGACGGACTGCAGTGGAGCGCCTATCCACATCGACGGGTCTGCAGTGGAGCACCTATCCACATCGACGGGTTTGCAGTGGATTCCCTATCCACATCGACGGGGCTGCAGTGGAGCCCCTATCCACATCGACGGGTCTGCAGTGGAGCCCCTATCATCGACGGGTTTGCAGTGGAGCACCTATCCACATCGACGGGGCTGCAGTGGAGCACCTATCCATATCGACAGGTCTGCATTTGAGCACCTATCCACATCGACGGACTGCAGTGGGGCGCCTATCCATATCGACGGGGCTGCAGTGGAGCCCCTATCCACATCGACAGGTCTGCATTTGAGCACCTATCCACATCGACGGGGCTGTAGTGAAGCCCCTATCCACATCGACAGGGCTGCAGTGAAGCCCCTATCCACATCGACGGGGCTGTAGTGAAGCCCCTATCCAAATCGACAGGGCTGTAGTGAAGCCCCTATCCACATCGACGGGGCTGCAGTGGAGCACCTATCCACATCGACGGGTATGCATTTGAGCACCTATCCACATCGACGGACTGCAGTGGAGCGCCTATCCACATCGACGGGGCTGCAGTGGAGCCCCTATCCACATCGACGGGTCTGCAGTGGAGCCCCTATCCACATCGACGGGGCTGCAGTGAAGCACCTATCCACATCGACGGGTCTGCAGTGGAGCCCCTATCATCGACGGGTTTGCAGTGAAGCACCTATCCACATCGACAGGTCTGCAGTGGAGCACCTATCCACATCGACAGGTCTGCATTTGAGCACCTATCCACATCGACGGACTGCAGTGGAGCGCCTATCCACATCGACGGGGCTGCAGTGGAGCCCCTATCCACATCGACAGGTCTGCATTTGAGCACCTATCCACATCGACGGGGCTGTAGTGAAGCCCCTATCCACATCGACAGGGCTGCAGTGAATCCCCTATCCACATCGACGGGGCGGTAGTGAAGCCCCTATCCACATCGACAGGGCTGTAGTGAAGCCCCTATCCACATCGACGGGGCTGCAGTGGAGCCCCTATCCACATCGACGGGTCTGCAGTGGAGCACCTATCCACATCGACGGGTCTGCAGTGAAGCCCCTATCCACATCGACGGGTCTGCAGTGGTATCCACATCGACGGGTCTGCAGTGGAGCCCCTATCCACATCGACGGGTCTGCAGTGGTATCCACATCGACGGGTCTGCAGTGAAGCCCCTATCCACATCGACGGGTCTGCAGTGGAGCCCCTATCCACATCGACAGGTCTGCAGTGAAGCCCCTATCCACATCGACGGGTCTGCAGTGGTATCCACATCGACGGGTCTGCAGTGAAGCCCCTATCCACATCGACGGGTCTGCAGTGGAGCCCCTATCCACATCGACGGGTCTGCAGTGGAGCCCCTATCCACATCGACGGGTCTGCAGTGGTATCCACATCGACGGGTCTGCAGTGGAGCGCCTATCCACATCGACGGGTCTGCAGTGGAGCCCCTATCCACATCGACGGGTCTGCAGTGGAGCCCCTATCCACATCGACGGGGCTGCAGTGAAGCACCTATCCACATCGACGGGTCTGCAGTGGAGCCCCTATCATCGACGGGTTTGCACTGGAGCACCTATCCACATCAACGGGGCTGCAGTGGAGCACCTATCCACATCGACAGGTCTGCATTTGAGCACCTATCCACATCGACGGACTGCAGTGGAGCGCCTATCCACATCGACGGACTGCAGTGGAGCCCCTATCCACATCGACGGGGCTGCAGTGGAACCCCTATCCACATCAACGGGGCTGCAGTGGAGCACCTATCCACATCGACGGGTCTGCAGTGGAGCACCTATCCACATCGACGGACTGCAGTGGAGCACCTATCCACATCGACGGGGCTGCAGTGGAGCCCCTATCCACATCGACGGGGCTGCAGTGGAGCCCCTATCCACATCGACGGGGCTGCAGTGGAGCACCTATCCACATCGACGGACTGCTGTGGAGCGCCTATCCACATCGACGGGGCTGCAGTGGAGCCCCTATCCACATCGACGGGTCTGCAGTGGAGCACCTATCCACATCGACGGGGCTGCAGTGGAGCACCTATCCACATCGACAGGTCTGCATTTGAGCACCTATCCACATCGAGGGACTGCAGTGGAGCGCCTATCCACATTGACGGGGCTGCAGTGGAGCCCCTATCCACATCGACAGGTCTGCATTTGAGCACCTATCCACATCGACGGGGCTGTAGTGAAGCCCCTATCCACATCGACAGGGCTGCAGTGAAGCCCCTATCCACATCGACGGGGCTGTAGTGAAGCCCCTATCCACATCGACAGGGCTGTAGTGAAGCCCCTATCCACATCGACGGGGCTGCAGTGGAGCCACTATCCACATCGACGGGTCTGCAGTGGAGCACCTATCCACATCGACGGGTCTGCAGTGAAGCCCCTATCCACATCGACGGGTCTGCAGTGAAGCCCCTATCCACATCGACAGGGCTGCAGTGAAGCCCCTATCCACATCGACGGGGCTGTAGTGAAGCCCCTATCCACATCGACAGGGCTGCAGTGAAGCCCCTATCCACATCGACGGGGCTGCGGTGAAGCCCCTATCCAAATCGACAGGGCTGTAGTGAAGCCCCTATCCACATCGACGGGGCTGCAGTGGAGCCCCTATCCACATCGACGGGTCTGCAGTGGAGCACCTATCCACATCGACGGGTCTGCAGTGAAGCCCCTATCCACATCGACGGGTCTGCAGTGGTATCCACATCGACGGGTCTGCAGTGGAGCCCCTATCCACATCGACGGGTCTGCAGTGGTATCCACATCGACGGGTCTACAGTGGAGCCCCTATCATCGACGGGTTTGCAGTGGAGCACCTATCCACATCGACAGGTCTGCAGTGAAGCCCCTATCCACATCGACGGGTCTGCAGTGGTATCCACATCGACGGGTCTGCAGTGGAGCCCCTATCATCGACGGGTTTGCAGTGGAGCACCTATCCACATCGACAGGTCTGCAGTGGAGCGCCTATCCACATCGACAGGTCTGCAGTGGAGCGCCTATCCACATCGACGGGTCTGCAGTGAAGCCCCTATCCACATCGACGGGTCTGCAGTGGAGCCCCTATCCACATCGACGGGTCTGCAGTGGAGCCCCTATCCACATCGACGGGTCTGCAGTGGTATCCACATCGACGGGTCTGCAGTGGAGCGCCTATCCACATCGACGGGTCTGCAGTGAAGCCCCTATCCACATCGACGGACTGCAGTGAAGCACCTATCCACATCGACGGACTGCAGTGGAGCGCCTATCCACATCGACGGGTCTGCAGTGGAGCACCTATCCACATCGACGGGTTTGCAGTGGAGCCCCTATCCACATCGACGGGGCTGCAGTGGAGCCCCTATCCACATCGACGGGTCTGCAGTGGAGCCCCTATCATCGACGGGTTTGCAGTGGAGCACCTATCCACATCGACGGGGCTGCAGTGGAGCACCTATCCACATCGACAGGTCTGCATTTGAGCACCTATCCACATCGACGGACTGCAGTGGGGCGCCTATCCACATCGACGGGGCTGCAGTGGAGCCCCTATCCACATCGACAGGTCTGCATTTGAGCACCTATCCACATCGACGGGGCTGTAGTGAAGCCCCTATCCACATCGACAGGGCTGCAGTGAAGCCCCTATCCACATCGACGGGGCTGTAGTGAAGCCCCTATCCAAATCGACAGGGCTGTAGTGAAGCCCCTATCCACATCGACGGGGCTGCAGTGGAGCCCCTATCCACATCGACGGGTCTGCAGTGGAGCACCTATCCACATCGACGGGTCTGCAGTGAAGCCCCTATCCACATCGACGGGTCTGCAGTGGTATCCACATCGACGGGTCTGCAGTGGAGCCCCTATCCACATCGACGGGTCTGCAGTGGTATCCACATCGACGGGTCTGCAGTGGAGCCCCTATCATCGACGGGTTTGCAGTGGAGCACCTATCCACATCGACAGGTCTGCAGTGGAGCGCCTATCCACATCGACAGGTCTGCAGTGGAGCGCCTATCCACATCGACGGGTCTGCAGTGAAGCCCCTATCCACATCGACGGGTCTGCAGTGGAGCCCCTATCCACATCGACGGGTCTGCAGTGGAGCCCCTATCCACATCGACGGGTCTGCAGTGGTATCCACATCGACGGGTCTGCAGTGGAGCGCCTATCCACATCGACGGGTCTGCAGTGAAGCCCCTATCCACATCGACGGACTGCAGTGAAGCACCTATCCACATCGACGGGTTTGCAGTGGAGCCCCTATCCACATCGACGGGTCTGCAGTGGAGCCCCTATCATCGACGGGTTTGCAGTGAAGCACCTATCCACATCGACAGGTCTGCAGTGGGGCACCTATCCACATCGACGGGTCTGCAGTGGAGCCCCTATCATCGACGGGTTTGCAGTGGAGCACCTATCCACATCAACGGGGCTGCAGTGGAGCACCTATCCACATCGACAGGTCTGCATTTGAGCACCTATCCACATCGACGGGGCTGCAGTGGAGCACCTATCCACATCGACGGGTCTGCAGTGGAGCACCTATCCACATCGACGGGTCTGCATTTGAGCACCTATCCACATCGACGGGGCTGCAGTGGAGCACCTATCCACATCGACAGGTCTGCATTTGAGCACCTATCCACATCGACGGACTGCAGTGGAGCGCCTATCCACATCGACGGACTGCAGTGAAGCCCCTATCCACATCGACGGGGCTGCAGTGGAGCCCCTATCCACATCGACAGGGCTGCAGTGGAGCAACTATCCACATCGACGGGTCTGCAGTGGAGCACCTATCCACATCGACGGACTGCAGTGGAGCACCTATCCACATCGACGGGGCTGCAGTGGAGCCCCTATCCACATCGACGGGGCTGCAGTGGAGCACCTATCCACATCGACGGACTGCAGTGGAGCGCCTATCCACATCGACGGGGCTGCAGTGGAGCACCTATCCACATCGACGGGTCTGCAGTGGAGCACCTATCCACATCGACAGGTCTGCATTTGAGCACCTATCCACATCGACGGACTGCAGTGGAGCGCCTATCCACATCGACGGGGCTGCAGTGGAGCCCCTATCCACATCGACGGGTCTGTAGTGGAGCACCTATCCACATCGACGGGGCTGCAGTGGAGCACCTATCCACATCGACAGGTCTGCATTTGAGCACCTATCCACATCGACGGACTGCAGTGGAGCGCCTATCCACATCGACGGACTGCAGTGGAGCCCCTATCCACATCGACGGGGCTGCAGTGGAGCCCCTATCCACATCGACAGGTCTGCATTTGAGCACCTATCCACATCGACGGGGCTGTAGTGAAGCCCCTATCCACATCGACAGGGCTGCAGTGAAGCCCCTATCCACATCGACGGGGCTGTAGTGAAGCCCCTATCCAAATCGACAGGGCTGTAGTGAAGCCCCTATCCACATCGACGGGGCTGCAGTGGAGCACCTATCCACATCGACGGGTATGCATTTGAGCACCTATCCACATCGACGGACTGCAGTGGAGCGCCTATCCACATCGACGGGGCTGCAGTGGAGCCCCTATCCACATCGACGGGTCTGCAGTGGAGCCCCTATCCACATCGACGGGGCTGCAGTGAAGCACCTATCCACATCGACGGGTCTGCAGTGGAGCCCCTATCATCGACGGGTTTGCAGTGAAGCACCTATCCACATCGACAGGTCTGCAGTGGAGCACCTATCCACATCGACAGGTCTGCATTTGAGCACCTATCCACATCGACGGACTGCAGTGGAGCGCCTATCCACATCGACGGGGCTGCAGTGGAGCCCCTATCCACATCGACAGGTCTGCATTTGAGCACCTATCCACATCGACGGGGCTGTAGTGAAGCCCCTATCCACATCGACAGGGCTGCAGTGAATCCCCTATCCACATCGACGGGGCGGTAGTGAAGCCCCTATCCACATCGACAGGGCTGTAGTGAAGCCCCTATCCACATCGACGGGGCTGCAGTGGAGCCCCTATCCACATCGACGGGTCTGCAGTGGAGCACCTATCCACATCGACGGGTCTGCAGTGAAGCCCCTATCCACATCGACGGGTCTGCAGTGGTATCCACATCGACGGGTCTGCAGTGGAGCCCCTATCCACATCGACGGGTCTGCAGTGGTATCCACATCGACGGGTCTGCAGTGAAGCCCCTATCCACATCGACGGGTCTGCAGTGGAGCCCCTATCCACATCGACAGGTCTGCAGTGAAGCCCCTATCCACATCGACGGGTCTGCAGTGGTATCCACATCGACGGGTCTGCAGTGAAGCCCCTATCCACATCGACGGGTCTGCAGTGGAGCCCCTATCCACATCGACGGGTCTGCAGTGGAGCCCCTATCCACATCGACGGGTCTGCAGTGGTATCCACATCGACGGGTCTGCAGTGGAGCGCCTATCCACATCGACGGGTCTGCAGTGGAGCCCCTATCCACATCGACGGGTCTGCAGTGGAGCCCCTATCCACATCGACGGGGCTGCAGTGAAGCACCTATCCACATCGACGGGTCTGCAGTGGAGCCCCTATCATCGACGGGTTTGCACTGGAGCACCTATCCACATCAACGGGGCTGCAGTGGAGCACCTATCCACATCGACAGGTCTGCATTTGAGCACCTATCCACATCGACGGACTGCAGTGGAGCGCCTATCCACATCGACGGACTGCAGTGGAGCCCCTATCCACATCGACGGGGCTGCAGTGGAACCCCTATCCACATCAACGGGGCTGCAGTGGAGCACCTATCCACATCGACGGGTCTGCAGTGGAGCACCTATCCACATCGACGGACTGCAGTGGAGCACCTATCCACATCGACGGGGCTGCAGTGGAGCCCCTATCCACATCGACGGGGCTGCAGTGGAGCCCCTATCCACATCGACGGGGCTGCAGTGGAGCACCTATCCACATCGACGGACTGCTGTGGAGCGCCTATCCACATCGACGGGGCTGCAGTGGAGCCCCTATCCACATCGACGGGTCTGCAGTGGAGCACCTATCCACATCGACGGGGCTGCAGTGGAGCACCTATCCACATCGACAGGTCTGCATTTGAGCACCTATCCACATCGAGGGACTGCAGTGGAGCGCCTATCCACATTGACGGGGCTGCAGTGGAGCCCCTATCCACATCGACAGGTCTGCATTTGAGCACCTATCCACATCGACGGGGCTGTAGTGAAGCCCCTATCCACATCGACAGGGCTGCAGTGAAGCCCCTATCCACATCGACGGGGCTGTAGTGAAGCCCCTATCCACATCGACAGGGCTGTAGTGAAGCCCCTATCCACATCGACGGGGCTGCAGTGGAGCCACTATCCACATCGACGGGTCTGCAGTGGAGCACCTATCCACATCGACGGGTCTGCAGTGAAGCCCCTATCCACATCGACGGGTCTGCAGTGAAGCCCCTATCCACATCGACAGGGCTGCAGTGAAGCCCCTATCCACATCGACGGGGCTGTAGTGAAGCCCCTATCCACATCGACAGGGCTGCAGTGAAGCCCCTATCCACATCGACGGGGCTGCGGTGAAGCCCCTATCCAAATCGACAGGGCTGTAGTGAAGCCCCTATCCACATCGACGGGGCTGCAGTGGAGCCCCTATCCACATCGACGGGTCTGCAGTGGAGCACCTATCCACATCGACGGGTCTGCAGTGAAGCCCCTATCCACATCGACGGGTCTGCAGTGGTATCCACATCGACGGGTCTGCAGTGGAGCCCCTATCCACATCGACGGGTCTGCAGTGGTATCCACATCGACGGGTCTACAGTGGAGCCCCTATCATCGACGGGTTTGCAGTGGAGCACCTATCCACATCGACAGGTCTGCAGTGAAGCCCCTATCCACATCGACGGGTCTGCAGTGGTATCCACATCGACGGGTCTGCAGTGGAGCCCCTATCATCGACGGGTTTGCAGTGGAGCACCTATCCACATCGACAGGTCTGCAGTGGAGCGCCTATCCACATCGACAGGTCTGCAGTGGAGCGCCTATCCACATCGACGGGTCTGCAGTGAAGCCCCTATCCACATCGACGGGTCTGCAGTGGAGCCCCTATCCACATCGACGGGTCTGCAGTGGAGCCCCTATCCACATCGACGGGTCTGCAGTGGTATCCACATCGACGGGTCTGCAGTGGAGCGCCTATCCACATCGACGGGTCTGCAGTGAAGCCCCTATCCACATCGACGGACTGCAGTGAAGCACCTATCCACATCGACGGACTGCAGTGGAGCGCCTATCCACATCGACGGGTCTGCAGTGGAGCACCTATCCACATCGACGGGTTTGCAGTGGAGCCCCTATCCACATCGACGGGGCTGCAGTGGAGCCCCTATCCACATCGACGGGTCTGCAGTGGAGCCCCTATCATCGACGGGTTTGCAGTGGAGCACCTATCCACATCGACGGGGCTGCAGTGGAGCACCTATCCACATCGACAGGTCTGCATTTGAGCACCTATCCACATCGACGGACTGCAGTGGGGCGCCTATCCACATCGACGGGGCTGCAGTGGAGCCCCTATCCACATCGACAGGTCTGCATTTGAGCACCTATCCACATCGACGGGGCTGTAGTGAAGCCCCTATCCACATCGACAGGGCTGCAGTGAAGCCCCTATCCACATCGACGGGGCTGTAGTGAAGCCCCTATCCAAATCGACAGGGCTGTAGTGAAGCCCCTATCCACATCGACGGGGCTGCAGTGGAGCCCCTATCCACATCGACGGGTCTGCAGTGGAGCACCTATCCACATCGACGGGTCTGCAGTGAAGCCCCTATCCACATCGACGGGTCTGCAGTGGTATCCACATCGACGGGTCTGCAGTGGAGCCCCTATCCACATCGACGGGTCTGCAGTGGTATCCACATCGACGGGTCTGCAGTGGAGCCCCTATCATCGACGGGTTTGCAGTGGAGCACCTATCCACATCGACAGGTCTGCAGTGGAGCGCCTATCCACATCGACAGGTCTGCAGTGGAGCGCCTATCCACATCGACGGGTCTGCAGTGAAGCCCCTATCCACATCGACGGGTCTGCAGTGGAGCCCCTATCCACATCGACGGGTCTGCAGTGGAGCCCCTATCCACATCGACGGGTCTGCAGTGGTATCCACATCGACGGGTCTGCAGTGGAGCGCCTATCCACATCGACGGGTCTGCAGTGAAGCCCCTATCCACATCGACGGACTGCAGTGAAGCACCTATCCACATCGACGGGTTTGCAGTGGAGCCCCTATCCACATCGACGGGTCTGCAGTGGAGCCCCTATCATCGACGGGTTTGCAGTGAAGCACCTATCCACATCGACAGGTCTGCAGTGGGGCACCTATCCACATCGACGGGTCTGCAGTGGAGCCCCTATCATCGACGGGTTTGCAGTGGAGCACCTATCCACATCAACGGGGCTGCAGTGGAGCACCTATCCACATCGACAGGTCTGCATTTGAGCACCTATCCACATCGACGGGGCTGCAGTGGAGCACCTATCCACATCGACGGGTCTGCAGTGGAGCACCTATCCACATCGACGGGTCTGCATTTGAGCACCTATCCACATCGACGGACTGCAGTGGAGCGCCTATCCACATCGACGGGGCTGCAGTGGATCCCCTATCCACATCGACGGGTCTGCAGTGGAGCACCTATCCACATCGACGGGGCTGCAGTGGAGCACCTATCCACATCGACAGGTCTGCATTTGAGCACCTATCCACATCGACGGACTGCAGTGGAGCGCCTATCCACATCGACGGACTGCAGTGAAGCCCCTATCCACATCGACGGGGCTGCAGTGGAGCCCCTATCCACATCGACAGGGCTGCAGTGGAGCAACTATCCACATCGACGGGTCTGCAGTGGAGCACCTATCCACATCGACGGACTGCAGTGGAGCACCTATCCACATCGACGGGGCTGCAGTGGAGCCCCTATCCACATCGACGGGGCTGCAGTGGAGCACCTATCCACATCGACGGACTGCAGTGGAGCGCCTATCCACATCGACGGGGCTGCAGTGGAGCACCTATCCACATCGACGGGTCTGCAGTGGAGCACCTATCCACATCGACAGGTCTGCATTTGAGCACCTATCCACATCGACGGACTGCAGTGGAGCGCCTATCCACATCGACGGGGCTGCAGTGGAGCCCCTATCCACATCGACGGGTCTGTAGTGGAGCACCTATCCACATCGACGGGGCTGCAGTGGAGCACCTATCCACATCGACAGGTCTGCATTTGAGCACCTATCCACATCGACGGACTGCAGTGGAGCGCCTATCCACATCGACGGACTGCAGTGGAGCCCCTATCCACATCGACGGGGCTGCAGTGGAGCCCCTATCCACATCGACGGGGCTGCAGTGGAGCACCTATCCACATCGACGGGTCTGCAGTGGAGCACCTATCCACATCGACGGACTGCAGTGGAGCACCTATCCACATCGACGGGGCTGCAGTGGAGCCCCTATCCACATCGACGGGGCTGCAGTGGAGCCCCTATCCACATCGACAGGTCTGCATTTGAGCACCTATCCACATCGACGGACTGCAGTGGACCGCCTATCCACATCGACGGGGCTGCAGTGGAGCACCTATCCACATCGACGGGTCTGCAGTGGAGCACCTATCCACATCGACGGGGCTGCAGTGGAGCACCTATCCACATCGACAGGTCTGCATTTGAGCACCTATCCACATCGACGGACTGCAGTGGAGCGCCTATCCACATCGACGGACTGCAGTGAAGCCCCTATCCACATCGACGGGGCTGCAGTGGAGCCCCTATCCACATCGACAGGGCTGCAGTGGAGCAACTATCCACATCGACGGGTCTGCAGTGGAGCACCTATCCACATCGACGGACTGCAGTGGAGCACCTATCCACATCGACGGGGCTGCAGTGGAGCCCCTATCCACATCGACGGGGCTGCAGTGGAGCACCTATCCACATCGACGGACTGCAGTGGAGCGCCTATCCACATCGACGGGGCTGCAGTGGAGCACCTATCCACATCGACGGGTCTGCAGTGGAGCACCTATCCACATCGACAGGTCTGCATTTGAGCACCTATCCACATCGACGGGGCTGCAGTGGAGCCCCTATCCACATCGACGGGTCTGCAGTGGAGCACCTATCCACATCGACGGGGCTGCAGTGGAGCACCTATCCACATCGACAGGTCTGCATTTGAGCACCTATCCACATCGACGGACTGCAGTGGAGCGCCTATTAACATCGACGGACTGCAGTGGAGCCCCTATCCACATCGACGGGGCTGCAGTGGAGCCCCTATCCACATCGACGGGGCTGCAGTGGAGCACCTATCCACATCGACGGGTCTGCAGTGGAGCACCTATCCACATCGACGGACTGCAGTGGAGCACCTATCCACATCGACGGGGCTGCAGTGGAGCACCTATCCACATCGACGGGTCTGCATTTGAGCACCTATCCACATCGACGGACTGCAGTGGAGCGCCTATCCACATCGACGGGGCTGCAGTGGAGCCCCTATCCACATCGACGGGTCTGCAGTGGAGCACCTATCCACATCGACGGGGCTGCAGTGGAGCACCTATCCACATCGACAGGTCTGCATTTGAGCACCTATCCACATCGACGGACTGCAGTGGAGCCCCTATCCACATCGACGGGGCTGCAGTGGAGCCCCTATCCACATCGACAGGGCTGCAGTGGAGCAACTATCCACATCGACGGGTCTGCAGTGGAGCACCTATCCACATCGACGGACTGCAGTGGAGCACCTATCCACATCGACGGGGCTGCAGTGGAGCCCCTATCCACATCGACGGGGCTGCAGTGGAGCCCCTAGCCACATCGACGGGGCTGCAGTGGAGCACCTATCCACATCGACGGACTGCAGTGGAGCGCCTATCCACATCGACGGGGCTGCAGTGGAGCACCTATCCACATCGACGGGTCTGCAGTGGAGCACCTATCCACATCGACAGGTCTGCATTTGAGCACCTATCCACATCGACGGACTGCAGTGGAGCGCCTATCCACATCGACGGGGCTGCAGTGGAGCCCCTATCCACATCGACGGGTCTGCAGTGGAGCACCTATCCACATCGACGGGTCTGCAGTGGAGCACCTATCCACATCGACGGACTGCAGTGGAGCACCTATCCACATCGACGGGGCTGCAGTGGAGCCCCTATCCACATCGACGGGGCTGCAGTGGAGCCCCTATCCACATCGACAGGTCTGCATTTGAGCACCTATCCACATCGACGGACTGCAGTGGACCGCCTATCCACATCGACGGGGCTGCAGTGGAGCACCTATCCACATCGACGGGTCTGCAGTGGAGCACCTATCCACATCGACGGGTATGCATTTGAGCACCTATCCACATCGACGGACTGCAGTGGAGCGCCTATCCACATCGACGGGGCTGCAGTGGAGCCCCTATCCACATCGACGGGTCTGCAGTGGAGCCCCTATCCACATCGACGGGGCTGCAGTGAAGCACCTATCCACATCGACGGGTCTGCAGTGGAGCCCCTATCATCGACGGGTTTGCAGTGAAGCACCTATCCACATCGACAGGTCTGCAGTGGAGCACCTATCCACATCGACAGGTCTGCATTTGAGCACCTATCCACATCGACGGACTGCAGTGGAGCGCCTATCCACATCGACGGGGCTGCAGTGGAGCCCCTATCCACATCGACAGGTCTGCATTTGAGCACCTATCCACATCGACGGGGCTGTAGTGAAGCCCCTATCCACATCGACAGGGCTGCAGTGAATCCCCTATCCACATCGACGGGGCGGTAGTGAAGCCCCTATCCACATCGACAGGGCTGTAGTGAAGCCCCTATCCACATCGACGGGGCTGCAGTGGAGCCCCTATCCACATCGACGGGTCTGCAGTGGAGCACCTATCCACATCGACGGGTCTGCAGTGAAGCCCCTATCCACATCGACGGGTCTGCAGTGGTATCCACATCGACGGGTCTGCAGTGGAGCCCCTATCCACATCGACGGGTCTGCAGTGGTATCCACATCGACGGGTCTGCAGTGAAGCCCCTATCCACATCGACGGGTCTGCAGTGGAGCCCCTATCCACATCGACAGGTCTGCAGTGAAGCCCCTATCCACATCGACGGGTCTGCAGTGGTATCCACATCGACGGGTCTGCAGTGAAGCCCCTATCCACATCGACGGGTCTGCAGTGGAGCCCCTATCCACATCGACGGGTCTGCAGTGGAGCCCCTATCCACATCGACGGGTCTGCAGTGGTATCCACATCGACGGGTCTGCAGTGGAGCGCCTATCCACATCGACGGGTCTGCAGTGGAGCCCCTATCCACATCGACGGGTCTGCAGTGGAGCCCCTATCCACATCGACGGGGCTGCAGTGAAGCACCTATCCACATCGACGGGTCTGCAGTGGAGCCCCTATCATCGACGGGTTTGCACTGGAGCACCTATCCACATCAACGGGGCTGCAGTGGAGCACCTATCCACATCGACAGGTCTGCATTTGAGCACCTATCCACATCGACGGACTGCAGTGGAGCGCCTATCCACATCGACGGACTGCAGTGGAGCCCCTATCCACATCGACGGGGCTGCAGTGGAACCCCTATCCACATCGACGGGGCTGCAGTGGAGCACCTATCCACATCGACGGGTCTGCAGTGGAGCACCTATCCACATCGACGGACTGCAGTGGAGCACCTATCCACATCGACGGGGCTGCAGTGGAGCCCCTATCCACATCGACGGGGCTGCAGTGGAGCCCCTATCCACATCGACGGGGCTGCAGTGGAGCACCTATCCACATCGACGGACTGCTGTGGAGCGCCTATCCACATCGACGGGGCTGCAGTGGAGCCCCTATCCACATCGACGGGTCTGCAGTGGAGCACCTATCCACATCGACGGGGCTGCAGTGGAGCACCTATCCACATCGACAGGTCTGCATTTGAGCACCTATCCACATCGAGGGACTGCAGTGGAGCGCCTATCCACATTGACGGGGCTGCAGTGGAGCCCCTATCCACATCGACAGGTCTGCATTTGAGCACCTATCCACATCGACGGGGCTGTAGTGAAGCCCCTATCCACATCGACAGGGCTGCAGTGAAGCCCCTATCCACATCGACGGGGCTGTAGTGAAGCCCCTATCCACATCGACAGGGCTGTAGTGAAGCCCCTATCCACATCGACGGGGCTGCAGTGGAGCCCCTATCCACATCGACGGGTCTGCAGTGGAGCACCTATCCACATCGACGGGTCTGCAGTGAAGCCCCTATCCACATCGACGGGTCTGCAGTGAAGCCCCTATCCACATCGACAGGGCTGCAGTGAAGCCCCTATCCACATCGACGGGGCTGTAGTGAAGCCCCTATCCACATCGACAGGGCTGCAGTGAAGCCCCTATCCACATCGACGGGGCTGCGGTGAAGCCCCTATCCAAATCGACAGGGCTGTAGTGAAGCCCCTATCCACATCGACGGGGCTGCAGTGGAGCCCCTATCCACATCGACGGGTCTGCAGTGGAGCACCTATCCACATCGACGGGTCTGCAGTGAAGCCCCTATCCACATCGACGGGTCTGCAGTGGTATCCACATCGACGGGTCTGCAGTGGAGCCCCTATCCACATCGACGGGTCTGCAGTGGTATCCACATCGACGGGTCTACAGTGGAGCCCCTATCATCGACGGGTTTGCAGTGGAGCACCTATCCACATCGACAGGTCTGCAGTGAAGCCCCTATCCACATCGACGGGTCTGCAGTGGTATCCACATCGACGGGTCTGCAGTGGAGCCCCTATCATCGACGGGTTTGCAGTGGAGCACCTATCCACATCGACAGGTCTGCAGTGGAGCGCCTATCCACATCGACAGGTCTGCAGTGGAGCGCCTATCCACATCGACGGGTCTGCAGTGAAGCCCCTATCCACATCGACGGGTCTGCAGTGGAGCCCCTATCCACATCGACGGGTCTGCAGTGGAGCCCCTATCCACATCGACGGGTCTGCAGTGGTATCCACATCGACGGGTCTGCAGTGGAGCGCCTATCCACATCGACGGGTCTGCAGTGAAGCCCCTATCCACATCGACGGACTGCAGTGAAGCACCTATCCACATCGACGGACTGCAGTGGAGCGCCTATCCACATCGACGGGTCTGCAGTGGAGCACCTATCCACATCGACGGGTTTGCAGTGGAGCCCCTATCCACATCGACGGGGCTGCAGTGGAGCCCCTATCCACATCGACGGGTCTGCAGTGGAGCCCCTATCATCGACGGGTTTGCAGTGGAGCACCTATCCACATCGACGGGGCTGCAGTGGAGCACCTATCCACATCGACAGGTCTGCATTTGAGCACCTATCCACATCGACGGACTGCAGTGGGGCGCCTATCCACATCGACGGGGCTGCAGTGGAGCCCCTATCCACATCGACAGGTCTGCATTTGAGCACCTATCCACATCGACGGGGCTGTAGTGAAGCCCCTATCCACATCGACAGGGCTGCAGTGAAGCCCCTATCCACATCGACGGGGCTGTAGTGAAGCCCCTATCCAAATCGACAGGGCTGTAGTGAAGCCCCTATCCACATCGACGGGGCTGCAGTGGAGCCCCTATCCACATCGACGGGTCTGCAGTGGAGCACCTATCCACATCGACGGGTCTGCAGTGAAGCCCCTATCCACATCGACGGGTCTGCAGTGGTATCCACATCGACGGGTCTGCAGTGGAGCCCCTATCCACATCGACGGGTCTGCAGTGGTATCCACATCGACGGGTCTGCAGTGGAGCCCCTATCATCGACGGGTTTGCAGTGGAGCACCTATCCACATCGACAGGTCTGCAGTGAAGCCCCTATCCACATCGACGGGTCTGCAGTGGTATCCACATCGACGGGTCTGCAGTGGAGCCCCTATCATCGACGGGTTTGCAGTGGAGCACCTATCCACATCGACAGGTCTGCAGTGGAGCGCCTATCCACATCGACAGGTCTGCAGTGGAGCGCCTATCCACATCGACGGGTCTGCAGTGAAGCCCCTATCCACATCGACGGGTCTGCAGTGGAGCCCCTATCCACATCGACGGGTCTGCAGTGGAGCCCCTATCCACATCGACGGGTCTGCAGTGGTATCCACATCGACGGGTCTGCAGTGGAGCGCCTATCCACATCGACGGGTCTGCAGTGAAGCCCCTATCCACATCGACGGACTGCAGTGAAGCACCTATCCACATCGACGGGTTTGCAGTGGAGCCCCTATCCACATCGACGGGTCTGCAGTGGAGCCCCTATCATCGACGGGTTTGCAGTGAAGCACCTATCCACATCGACAGGTCTGCAGTGGGGCACCTATCCACATCGACGGGTTTGCAGTGGAGCACCTATCCACATCAACGGGGCTGCAGTGGAGCACCTATCCACATCGACAGGTCTGCATTTGAGCACCTATCCACATCGACGGGGCTGCAGTGGAGCACCTATCCACATCGACGGGTCTGCAGTGGAGCACCTATCCACATCGACGGGTCTGCATTTGAGCACCTATCCACATCGACGGACTGCAGTGGAGCGCCTATCCACATCGACGGGGCTGCAGTGGATCCCCTATCCACATCGACGGGTCTGCAGTGGAGCACCTATCCACATCGACGGGGCTGCAGTGGAGCACCTATCCACATCGACAGGTCTGCATTTGAGCACCTATCCACATCGACGGACTGCAGTGGAGCGCCTATCCACATCGACGGACTGCAGTGAAGCCCCTATCCACATCGACGGGGCTGCAGTGGAGCCCCTATCCACATCGACAGGGCTGCAGTGGAGCAACTATCCACATCGACGGGTCTGCAGTGGAGCACCTATCCACATCGACGGACTGCAGTGGAGCACCTATCCACATCGACGGGGCTGCAGTGGAGCCCCTATCCACATCGACGGGGCTGCAGTGGAGCACCTATCCACATCGACGGACTGCAGTGGAGCGCCTATCCACATCGACGGGGCTGCAGTGGAGCACCTATCCACATCGACGGGTCTGCAGTGGAGCACCTATCCACATCGACAGGTCTGCATTTGAGCACCTATCCACATCGACGGACTGCAGTGGAGCGCCTATCCACATCGACGGGGCTGCAGTGGAGCCCCTATCCACATCGACGGGTCTGCAGTGGAGCACCTATCCACATCGACGGGGCTGCAGTGGAGCACCTATCCACATCGACAGGTCTGCATTTGAGCACCTATCCACATCGACGGACTGCAGTGGAGCGCCTATCCACATCGACGGACTGCAGTGGAGCCCCTATCCACATCGACGGGGCTGCAGTGGAGCCCCTATCCACATCGACGGGGCTGCAGTGGAGCACCTATCCACATCGACGGGTCTGCAGTGGAGCACCTATCCACATCGACGGACTGCAGTGGAGCACCTATCCACATCGACGGGGCTGCAGTGGAGCCCCTATCCACATCGACGGGGCTGCAGTGGAGCCCCTATCCACATCGACAGGTCTGCATTTGAGCACCTATCCACATCGACGGACTGCAGTGGACCGCCTATCCACATCGACGGGGCTGCAGTGGAGCACCTATCCACATCGACGGGTCTGCAGTGGAGCACCTATCCACATCGACGGGGCTGCAGTGGAGCACCTATCCACATCGACAGGTCTGCATTTGAGCACCTATCCACATCGACGGACTGCAGTGGAGCGCCTATCCACATCGACGGACTGCAGTGAAGCCCCTATCCACATCGACAGGGCTGCAGTGGAGCAACTATCCACATCGACGGGTCTGCAGTGGAGCACCTATCCACATCGACGGACTGCAGTGGAGCACCTATCCACATCGACGGGGCTGCAGTGGAGCCCCTATCCACATCGACGGGGCTGCAGTGGAGCACCTATCCACATCGACGGACTGCAGTGGAGCGCCTATCCACATCGACGGGGCTGCAGTGGAGCACCTATCCACATCGACGGGTCTGCAGTGGAGCACCTATCCACATCGACAGGTCTGCATTTGAGCACCTATCCACATCGACGGACTGCAGTGGAGCGCCTATCCACATCGACGGGGCTGCAGTGGAGCCCCTATCCACATCGACGGGTCTGCAGTGGAGCACCTATCCACATCGACGGGGCTGCGGTGGAGCACCTATCCACATCGACAGGTCTGCATTTGAGCACCTATCCACATCGACGGACTGCAGTGGAGCGCCTATCCACATCGACGGACTGCAGTGGAGCCCCTATCCACATCGACGGGGCTGCAGTGGAGCCCCTATCCACATCGACGGGGCTGCAGTGGAGCACCTATCCACATCGACGGGTCTGCAGTGGAGCACCTATCCACATCGACGGACTGCAGTGGAGCACCTATCCACATCGACGGGGCTGCAGTGGAGCACCTATCCACATCGACGGGTCTGCATTTGAGCACCTATCCACATCGACGGACTGCAGTGGAGCGCCTATCCACATCGACGGGGCTGCAGTGGAGCCCCTATCCACATCGACGGGTCTGCAGTGGAGCACCTATCCACATCGACGGGGCTGCAGTGGAGCACCTATCCACATCGACAGGTCTGCATTTGAGCACCTATCCACATCGACGGACTGCAGTGGAGCGCCTATCCACATCGACGGGGCTGCAGTGGAGCCCCTATCCACATCGACAGGTCTCCATTTGAGCACCTATCCACATCGACGGGGCTGTAGTGAAGCCCCTATCCACATCGACAGGGCTGCAGTGAAGCCCCTATCCACATCGACGGGGCTGTAGTGAAGCCCCTATCCACATCGACAGGGCTGTAGTGAAGCCCCTATCCACATCGACGGGGCTGCAGTGGAGCCCCTATCCACATCGACGGGTCTGCAGTGGAGCGCCTATCCACATCGACGGGTCTGCAGTGAAGCCCCTATCCACATCGACGGACTGCAGTGGAGCGCCTATCCACATCGACGGGTCTGCAGTGAAGCCCCTATCATCGACGGGTTTGCTGTGGAGCTCCTATCCACATCGACGGGTCTGCAGTGGAGCCCCTATCCACATCGACGGGTCTGCAGTGGAGCCCCTATCCACATCGACGGGTCTGCAGTGGAGCCCCTATCCACATCAACGGGGCTGCAGTGAAGCACCTATCCACATCGACGGACTGCAGTGGAGCGCCTATCCACATCGACAGGTCTGCAGTGGAGCACCTATCCACATCGACGGGTCTGCAGTGGAGCCCCTATCCACATCGACGGGGCTGCAGTGGAGCCCCTATCCACATCGACGGGTCTGCAGTGGAGCCCCTATCATCGACGGGTTTGCAGTGAAGCACCTATCCACATCGACAGGTCTGCAGTGGAGCACCTATCCACATCGACGGGTCTGCAGTGGAGCCCCTATCATCGACGGGTTTGCAGTGGAGCACCTATCCACATCAACGGGGCTGCAGTGGAGCACCTATCCACATCGACAGGTCTGCATTTGAGCACCTATCCACATCGACGGACTGCAGTGGAGCGCCTATCCACATCGACGGACTGCAGTGGAGCCCCTATTAACATCGACGGGGCTGCAGTGGAGCACCTATCCACATCGACGGGTCTGCAGTGGAGCACCTATCCACATCGACGGACTGCAGTGGAGCACCTATCGACATCGACGGGGCTGCAGTGGAGCCCCTATCCACATCGACGGGGCTGCAGTGGAGCCCCTATCCACATCGACGGGGCTGCAGTGGAGCACCTATCCACATCGACGGACTGCAGTGGAGCGCCTATCCACATCGACGGGGCTGCAGTGGAGCACCTATCCACATCGACGGGTCTGCAGTGGAGCACCTATCCACATTGACGGGTCTGCAGTGGAGCCCCTATCATCGACGGGTTTGCAGTGGAGCACCTATCCACATCAACGGGGCTGCAGTGGAGCACCTATCCACATCGACAGGTCTGCATTTGAGCACCTATCCACATCGACGGACTGCAGTGGAGCGCCTATCCACATCGACGGACTGCAGTGGAGCCCCTATCCACATCGACGGGGCTGCAGTGGAGCCCCTTTCCACATCGACGGGGCTGCAGTGGAGCACCTATCCACATCGACGGTTCTGCAGTGGAGCACCTATCCACATCGACGGACTGCAGTGGAGCACCTATCGACATCGACGGGGCTGCAGTGGAGCCCCTATCCACATCGACGGGGCTGCAGTGGAGCCCCTATCCACATCGACGGGGCTGCAGTGGAGCACCTATCCACATCGGCGGACTGCAGTGGAGCGCCTATCCACATCGACGGGGCTGCAGTGGAGCACCTATCCACATCGACGGGTCTGCAGTGGAGCACCTATCCACATCGACAGGTCTGCATTTGAGCACCTATCCACATCGGCGGACTGCAGTGGAGCGCCTATCCACATCGACGGGGCTGCAGTGGAGCCCCTATCCACATCGACGGGTCTGCAGTGGAGCACCTATCCACATCGACGGGGCTGCAGTGGAGCACCTATCCACATCGACAGGTCTGCATTTGAGCACCTATCCACATCGACGGACTGCAGTGGGGCGCCTATCCACATCGACGGGGCTGCAGTGGAGCCCCTATCCACATCGACAGGTCTGCATTTGAGCACCTATCCACATCGACGGGGCTGTAGTGAAGCCCCTATCCACATCGACAGGGCTGCAGTGAAGCCCCTATCCACATCGACGGGGCTGTAGTGAAGCCCCTATCCAAATCGACAGGGCTGTAGTGAAGCCCCTATCCACATCGACGGGGCTGCAGTGGAGCCCCTATCCACATCGACGGGTCTGCAGTGGAGCACCTATCCACATCGACGGGTCTGCAGTGAAGCCCCTATCCACATCGACAGGTCTGCAGTGGTATCCACATCGACGGGTCTGCAGTGGAGCCCCTATCCACATCGACGGGTCTGCAGTGGTATCCACATCGACGGGTCTGCAGTGGAGCCCCTATCATCGACGGGTTTGCAGTGGAGCACCTATCCACATCGACAGGTCTGCAGTGAAGCCCCTATCCACATCGACGGGTCTGCAGTGGAGCCCCTATCCACATCGACGGGTCTGCAGTGGTATCCACATCGACAGGTCTGCAGTGGAGCACCTATCCACATCGACAGGTCTGCAGTGGAGCGCCTATCCACATCGACAGGTCTGCAGTGGAGCGCCTATCCACATCGACGGGGCTGCAGTGGAGCACCTATCCACATCGACGGACTGCAGTGGAGCGCCTATCCACATCGACGGGGCTGCAGTGGAGCACCTATCCACATCGACGGGTCTGCAGTGGAGCACCTATCCACATCGACAGGTCTGCAGTGGAGCCCCTATCATCGACGGGTTTGCAGTGAAGCACCTATCCACATCGACGGGTCTGCAGTGGAGCACCTATCCACATCGACGGGTCTGCAGTGGAGCCCCTATCATCGACGGGTTTGCAGTGGAGCACCTATCCACATCGACGGGGCTGCAGTGGAGCACCTATCCACATCGACAGGTCTGCATTTGAGCACCTATCCACATCGACGGACTGCAGTGGAGCGCCTATCCACATCGACGGACTGCAGTGGAGCCCCTATCCACATCGACGGGGCTGCAGTGGAGCCCCTATCCACATCGACGGGGCTGCAGTGGAGCACCTATCCACATCGACGGGTCTGCAGTGGAGCACCTATCCACATCGACGGACTGCAGTGGAGCACCTATCCACATCGACGGGGCTGCAGTGGAGCCCCTATCCACATCGACGGGGCTGCAGTGGAGCCCCTATCCACATCGACGGGGCTGCAGTGGAGCACCTATCCACATCGACGGACTGCAGTGGGGCGCCTATCCACATCGACGGGGCTGCAGTGGAGCCCCTATCCACATCGACAGGTCTGCATTTGAGCACCTATCCACATCGACGGGGCTGTAGTGAAGCCCCTATCCACATCGACAGGGCTGCAGTGAAGCCCCTATCCACATCGACGGGGCTGTAGTGAAGCCCCTATCCAAATCGACAGGGCTGTAGTGAAGCCCCTATCCACATCGACGGGGCTGCAGTGGAGCCCCTATCCACATCGACGGGTCTGCAGTGGAGCACCTATCCACATCGACGGGTCTGCAGTGAAGCCCCTATCAACATCGACGGGTCTGCAGTGGTATCCACATCGACGGGTCTGCAGTGGAGCCCCTATCCACATCGACGGGTCTGCAGTGGTATCCACATCGACGGGTCTGCAGTGGAGCCCCTATCATCGACGGGTTTGCAGTGGAGCACCTATCCACATCGACAGGTCTGCAGTGAAGCCCCTATCCACATCGACGGGTCTGCAGTGGAGCCCCTATCCACATCGACGGGTCTGCAGTGGTATCCACATCGACGGGTCTGCAGTGGAGCCCCTATCATCGACGGGTTTGCAGTGGAGCACCTATCCACATCGACAGGTCTGCAGTGGAGCGCCTATCCACATCGACAGGTCTGCAGTGGAGCGCCTATCCACATCGACGGGTCTGCAGTGAAGCCCCTATCCACATCGACGGGTCTGCAGTGGAGCCCCTATCCACATCGACGGGTCTGCAGTGGTATCCACATCGACGGGTCTGCAGTGGAGCGCCTATCCACATCGACGGGTCTGCAGTGAAGCCCCTATCCACATCGACGGACTGCAGTGAAGCACCTATCCACATCGACGGACTGCAGTGGAGCGCCTATCCACATCGACAGGTCTGCAGTGGAGCACCTATCCACATCGACGGGTTTGCAGTGGAGCCCCTATCCACATCGACGGGGCTGCAGTGGAGCCCCTATCCACATCGACGGGTCTGCAGTGGAGCCCCTATCATCGACGGGTTTGCAGTGAAGCACCTATCCACATCGACAGGTCTGCAGTGGAGCACCTATTCACATCGACGGGTCTGCAGTGGAGCCCCTATCATCGACGGGTTTGCAGTGGAGCACCTATCCACATCAACGGGGCTGCAGTGGAGCACCTATCCACATCGACAGGTCTGCATTTGAGCACCTATCCACATTGACGGACTGCAGTGGAGCGCCTATCCACATCGACGGACTGCAGTGGAGCCCCTATCCACATCGACGGGGCTGCAGTGGAGCCCCTATCCACATCGACGGGGCTGCAGTGTAGCACCTATCCACATCGACGGGTCTGCAGTGGAGCACCTATCCACATCGACGGACTGCAGTGGAGCACCTATCCACATCGACGGGGCTGCAGTGGAGCCCCTATCCACATCGACGGGGCTGCAGTGGAGCCCCTATCCACATCGACGGGGCTGCAGTGGAGCACCTATCCACATCGACGGACTGCAGTGGAGCGCCTATCCACATCGACGGGGCTGCAGTGGAGCACCTATCCACATCGACGGGTCTGCAGTGCAGCACCTATCCACATCGACGGGTCTGCATGTGAGCACCTATCCACATCGACGGACTGCAGTGGAGCGCCTATCCACATCGACGGGGCTGCAGTGGAGCCCCTATCCACATCGACGGGTCTGCAGTGGAGCACCTATCCACATCGACGGGGCTGCAGTGGAGCACCTATCCACATCGACAGGTCTGCATTTGAGCACCTATCCACATCGACGGACTGCAGTGGAGCGCCTATCCACATCGACGGACTGCAGTGGAGCACCTATCCACATCGACGGGGCTGCAGTGGAGCCCCTATCCACATCGACGGGGCTGCAGTGGAGCCCCTAGCCACATCGACGGGGCTGCAGTGGAGCACCTATCCACATCGACGGACTGCAGTGGAGCGCCTATCTACATCGACGGGGCTGCAGTGGAGCACCTATCCACATCGACGGGTCTGCAGTGGAGCACCTATCCACATCGACAGGTCTGCATTTGAGCACCTATCCACATCGACGGACTGCAGTGGAGCGCCTATCCACATCGACGGGGCTGCAGTGGAGCCCCTATCCACATCGACGGGTCTGCAGTGGAGCACCTATCCACATCGACGGGGCTGCAGTGGAGCACCTATCCACATCGACAGGTCTGCATTTTAGCACCTATCCACATCGACGGACTGCAGTGGAGCGCATATCCACATCGACGGGGCTGCAGTGGAGCCCCTATCCACATCGACGGGTCTGCAGTGGAGCCCCTATCCACATCGACGGGGCTGCAGTGGAGCCCCTAGCCACATCGACGGGGCTGCAGTGGAGCACCTATCCACATCGACGGACTGCAGTGGAGCGCCTATCCACATCGACGGACTGCAGTGGAGCCCCTATCCACATCGACGGGGCTGCAGTGGAGCCCCTATCCACATCGACGGGGCTGCAGTGGAGCACCTATCCACATCGACGGACTGCAGTGGAGCGCCTATCCACATCGACGGGGCTGCAGTGGAGCCCCTATCCACATCGACGGGTCTGCAGTGGAGCACCTATCCACATCGACGGGGCTGCAGTGGAGCACCTATCCACATCGACAGGTCTGCATTTGAGCACCTATCCACATCGACGGACTGCAGTGGGGCGCCTATCCACATCGACGGGGCTGCAGTGGAGCCCCTATCCACATCGACAGGTCTGCATTTGAGCACCTATCCACATCGACGGGTCTGCAGTGAAGCCCCTATCCACATCGACAGGGCTGCAGTGAAGCCCCTATCCACATCGACGGGGCTGTAGTGAAGCCCCTATCCAAATCGACAGGGCTGTAGTGAAGCCCCTATCCACATCGACGGGGCTGCAGTGGAGCCCCTATCCACATCGACGGGTCTGCAGTGGAGCACCTATCCACATCGACGGGTCTGCAGTGAAGCCCCTATCCACATCGACGGGTCTGCAGTGGTATCCACATCGACGGGTCTGCAGTGGAGCCCCTATCCACATCGACGGGTCTGCAGTGGTATCCACATCGACGGGTCTGCAGTGGAGCCCCTATCATCGACGGGTTTGCAGTGGAGCACCTATCCACATCGACAGGTCTGCAGTGAAGCCCCTATCCACATCGACGGGTCTGCAGTGGAGCCCCTATCCACATCGACGGGTCTGCAGTGGTATCCACATCGACGGGTCTGCAGTGGAGCCCCTATCATCGACGGGTTTGCAGTGGAGCACCTATCCACATCGACAGGTCTGCAGTGGAGCGCCTATCCACATCGACAGGTCTGCAGTGGAGCGCCTATCCACATCGACGGGTCTGCAGTGAAGCCCCTATCCACATCGACGGGTCTGCAGTGGAGCCCCTATCCACATCGACGGGTCTGCAGTGGTATCCACATCGACGGGTCTGCAGTGGAGCGCCTATCCACATCGACGGGTCTGCAGTGAAGCCCCTATCCACATCGACGGACTGCAGTGAAGCACCTATCCACATCGACGGACTGCAGTGGAGCGCCTATCCACATCGACAGGTCTGCAGTGGAGCACCTATCCACATCGAAGGGTTTGCAGTGGAGCCCCTATCCACATCGACGGGGCTGCAGTGGAGCCCCTATCCACATCGACGGGTCTGCAGTGGAGCCACTATCATCGACGGGTTTGCAGTGAAGCACCTATCCACATCGACAGGTCTGCAGTGGAGCACCTATTCACATCGACGGGTCTGCAGTGGAGCCCCTATCATCGACGGGTTTGCAGTGGAGCACCTATCCACATCAACGGGGCTGCAGTGGAGCACCTATCCACATCGACAGGTCTGCATTTGAGCACCTATCCACATCGACGGACTGCAGTGGAGCGCCTATCCACATCGACGGACTGCAGTGGAGCCCCTATCCACATCGACGGGGCTGCAGTGGAGCCCCTATCCACATCGACGGGGCTGCAGTGGAGCACCTATCCACATCGACGGGTCTGCAGTGGAGCACCTATCCACATCGACGGACTGCAGTGGAGCACCTATCCACATCGACGGGGCTGCAGTGGAGCCCCTATCCACATCGACGGGGCTGCAGTGGAGCCCCTATCCACATCGACGGGGCTGCAGTGGAGCACCTATCCACATCGACGGACTGCAGTGAAGCGCCTATCCACATCGACGGGGCTGCAGTGGAGCACCTATCCACATCGACGGGTCTGCAGTGCAGCGCCTATCCACATCGACGGGTCTGCATGTGAGCACCTATCCACATCGACGGACTGCACTGGAGCGCCTATCCACATCGACGGGGCTGCAGTGGAGCCCCTATCCACATCGACGGGTCTGCAGTGGAGCACCTATCCACATCGACGGGGCTGCAGTGGAGCACCTATCCACATCGACAGGTCTGCATTTGAGCACCTATCCACATCGACGGACTGCAATGGAGCGCCTATCCACATCGACGGGGCTGCAGTGGAGCCCCTATCCACATCGACGGGTCTGCAGTGGAGCCCCTATCCACATCGACGGGGCTGCAGTGGAGCACCTATCCACATCAACGGGGCTGCAGTGGAGCCCCTATCCACATCGACGGGTCTGCAGTGGAGCCCCTATCCACATCGACGGGGCTGCAGTGGAGCCCCTATCCACATCGACGGGGCTGCAGTGGAGCGCCTATCCACATCGACGGGTCTGCAGAGGAGCGCCTATCCACATCGACGGGTCTGCAGTGGAGCGCCTATCCACATCGACGGGGCTGCAGTGGAGCCCCTATCCACATCGACGGGGCTGCAGTGGAGCCCCTATCCACATCGACGGGTCTGCAGTGGAGCACCTATCCACATCGACGGGTCTGCAGTGAAGCCCCTATCCACATCGACGGGTCTGCAGTGGTATCCACATCGACGGTTCTGCAGTGGAGCCCCTATCCACATCGACGGGTCTGCAGTGGTATCCACATCGACGGGTCTGCAGTGGAGCTCCTATCATCGACGGGTTTGCAGTGGAGCACCTATCCACATCGACAGGTCTGCAGTGAAGCCCCTATCCACATCGACGGGTCTGCAGTGGTATCCACATCGACGGGTCTGCAGTGGAGCCCCTATCATCGACGGGTTTGCAGTGGAGCACCTATCCACATCGACAGTTCTGCAGTGGAGCGCCTATCCACATCGACGGGTCTGCAGTGGAGCCCCTATCCACATCGACGGGTCTGCAGTGGAGCCCCTATCCACATCGACGGGTCTGCAGTGGTATCCACATCGACGGGTCTGCAGTGGAGCGCCTATCCACATCGACGGGTCTGCAGTGAAGCCCCTATCCACATCGACGGACTGCAGTGGAGCGCCTATCCACATCGACGGGTCTGCAGTGGAGCCCCTATCATCGACGGGTTTGCAGTGGAGCGCCTATCCACATCGACGGGTCTGCAGTGGAGCCCCTATCATCGACGGGTCTGCAGTGGAGCCCCTATCCACATCGACGGGTCTGCAGTGGAGCCCCTATCCACATCGACGGGTCTGCAGTGGTATCCACATCGACGGGTCTGCAGTGGAGCGCCTATCCACATCGACGGGTCTGCAGTGAAGCCCCTATCCACATCGACGGACTGCAGTGGAGCGCCTATCCACATCGACGGGTCTGCAGTGGAGCCCCTATCATCGACGGGTTTGCAGTGGAGCCCCTATCCACATCGACGGGTCTGCAGTGGAGCCCCTATCCACATCGACGGGTCTGCAGTGGAGCCCCTATCCACATCGACGGGTCTGCAGTGGAGCCCCTATCCACATCGACGGGTCTGCAGTGAAGCACCTATCCACATCGACGGACTGCAGTGGAGCGCCTATCCACATCGACAGGTCTGCAGTGGAGCACCTATCCACATCGACGGGTCTGCAGTGGAGCCCCTATCCACATCGACGGGGCTGCAGTGGAGCCCCTATCCACATCGACGGGTCTGCAGTGGAGCCCCTATCATCGACGGGTTTGCAGTGGAGCACCTATCCACATCAACGGGGCTGCAGTGGAGCACCTATCCACATCGACAGGTCTGCATTTGAGCACCTATCCACATCGACGGACTGCAGTGGAGCGCCTATCCACATCGACGGACTGCAGTGGAGCCCCTATCCACATCGACGGGGCTGCAGTGGAGCCCCTATCCACATCAACGGGGCTGCAGTGGAGCACCTATCCACATCGACGGGTCTGCAGTGGAGCACCTATCCACATCGACGGACTGCAGTGGAGCACCTATCCACATCGACGGGGCTGCAGTGGAGCCCCTATCCACATCGACGGGGCTGCAGTGGAGCCCCTATCCACATCGACGGGGCTGCAGTGGAGCACCTATCCACATCGACGGACTGCAGTGGAGCGCCTATCCACATCGACGGGGCTGCAGTGGAGCACCTATCCACATCGACGGGTCTGCAGTGGAGCACCTATCCACATCGACGGGGCTGCAGTGGAGCACCTATCCACATCGACGGGTCTGCAGTGGAGCACCTATCAACATCGACAGGTCTGCATTTGAGCACCTATCCACATCGACGGACTGCAGTGGAGCACCTATCCACATCGACAGGGCTGCAGTGGAGCCCCTATCCACATCGACGGGTCTGCAGTGGAGCACCTATCCACATCGACGGGGCTGCAGTGGAGCACCTATCCACATCGACAGGTCTGCATTTGAGCACCTATCCACATCGACGGACTGCAGTGGAGCGCATATCCACATCGACGGGGCTGCAGTGGAGCCCCTATCCACATCGACAGGTCTGCATTTGAGCACCTATCCACATCGACGGGGCTGTAGTGAAGCCCCTATCCACATCGACAGGGCTGTAGTGAAGCCCCTATCCACATCGACGGGGCTGTAGTGAAGCCCCTATCCACATCGACGGGGCTGCAGTGAAGCCCCTATCCACATCGACAGGGCTGCAGTGAAGCCCCTATCCACATCGACGGGGCTGCAGTGAAGCAGGTCAAGAGCTTCAGGTTTCTCGGTGTCCTAATCACTAGACTTAAAATGGTCCAAACACACACGCACAGTCATGAAGGTGCGAGGTGCCTCTTCCCCCCTCAGGAGGTTAAAAAAGTTTTGCATGGGCCCTCAAATCCTTAAAGAGTTCTACTGCTGTACCATTGATAGCATCTTGACTGGCTGCATCACTGCCTAGTATGGCAATAGCACCGCAACAGTGGGTGGAGCGGACAGCCGAGTACATTACTGGGGCCGAGCTTCCTGCCATCCAGGACATCTATATCAGGTGTGGAAGGAAGGCCTGGAAAATCATTAAAGACTCCACCCTGCGAAGCCATAGACTATTCTCTCTCCTTCCGCACTGCAAGAGGTACCGATGCATCAAGTCTGACACCAACAGGCTCCTGAACAGCTTCTATCCCCAAGGAAAAACGACTGATAAAAAGATAACAAAATAGCTACATGGACTATCTGAGTTAACCTTGTATCTTTATTGAGCGTTTATTTTTGCACTGTCTCTATGCACACTCACAGGGCCATACAAACACACACACTGTCACTCCAACACACATTCACTCACTCACTCACTCACTCCATCATCTGCTCACTCACACATAATATGCACATACATTTATACTGACTCTACACACCCCCACACCCACTCACATACAAGCTGTTGCTACTCTGTTTATGTTATATCTTGTTGCCTAGTCACCTTACACCTATACATATCTACCTCCATCACTCCAGTATACCTGCACATTTCAAATATGGCATTAGAACTGACCTTGTATATAATATGCTTACTAATTTATTGTGTTATTTCTCATGTGTTTTTTCTAGTATTACATTGTTATTGATTATTGCATTGTTGGGTTTTGAGTTTGTAAGTTAGTAATTTCACTGTACTTGAGCATGTGACATTAACACTTGAAACGTAGCTGTGAAGTTCCAAGGTTACAGGGGCCTTCACAGGTAAGATTCTAAGAGGGTGGTCACTCCAGTAATTATTGATGTATGGCAAGACATGTGTGTGAATGTGTGTAGGTGTGTGTTCTCATTGGGATCTATCCCCCTCATTTACTGCCTTAAAAAAAACATAACTGATATTGCTGACTTGCTTAAACAGACGTGGTCTCTACTGACAATTGAGATGTACAGTACAAACTATGGCATAAGGGGACAACAAGCGGATAAGGCAATCCGTAACTACGATTAAGACATTAATGAGCGAGCTAGTACGGACGTGGTCAATATACCTATTTGTTCAGCCCTTTTGAAATGTACAGAAACAGAATTCAGAACATGTGCTGTTCCTACATTGTACTACTTTCAGGAGCACTGTCAAGCTATACACAAAAAGTTTGCAAACAAGCACACACCGGCCACGAACGATGTGTTCACAATACCGCGTTGGTGAAAATAGACCAAATTATTAAGGTAAGGCACATGGGCTACTAACAGCTTACTACACAACATACACTTATGTATACTAGTATTACTTTCTTAGCTACAGTATACATATCTCTCTGGCATCTTACATAATTTATGAAGCAGCATAAGACATTTTTGGACTAACGTTGTTGTGATGTGCTTGAACAGGAAAGTGGCGCACCGGTCCTTCGTGGGCAAATTTTGTCATCAAAGAGAAAGATGCTGGATTTACAATTCCCGAGTTGAATGACCGTTCAAAATGTATTATTCCCGACTTCCCAGTTGCAATGCTTGCAGTTAGCCACTGTCACCGATTCCTTCCAAACCACTCATTGTTGAATTTGCGATCTCCAAATTGTTGTGTAATGTTTATGTCCAATGGTCGATGAGCACCGATACATTTTATCTATATTTTCTCTTCATATGACAAGGATTAAAAAGCATTTGCCAGTAGACTTGATTCATGATGATGACTGCAAGCTAAGATTGTGAAAGTAAGATGTTGACATGATAAGTCCAATCAAAGCTAGTATAACGTCATTTGACGTAATTTCTGTGGCCAATGACCGTGAGCCTTCTTGGAAGGGCACTTCTAATGTAACTCTATGCAGCACCCAAAGGGCTCACATTATTGATGTCTACCTTTACTAAAGGCTGGTGACAGTATCCCCATGAGTGACAGAACACTGAGCCAATCACTGTGCAATGCTGAGCCAATCACGGTGCAATGCTCCTATTTTCTGCTGGCCTGCCGCACCACTACAGAAAGGACTGAGCTAGGCTGAAACACCTGCATTTTGGAGCTACCTGTTTGTATGCGGCTTTATTAACTCAATTATAGCCCCACCTGCCCTGAATGATGGGTCGCCACTGGTCATGATTGATGTACTGTAACAGGCCCTCAACAGGTTTACTAATGTCCAATTTGGATGTATTTGGTTGTTTTCGCTGCATAACATTTAGAAATTGTTCCTTTTCAGGTTTAGAAAAGTGACTTAAATTCCACCTTTCGTATAAGCTGGTAGTATAGTTAGCATACGGAAGGGTTAGGGTTATAAACTGCTAGTATAGTTCGCATACGGAAGGGTTAGGGTTATAAGCTGCTAGTATAGTTAGCATATGAAAGGGTTAGGGTTATAAGCTGCTAGTATAGTTAGCATATGAAAGGGTTAGGGTTATAAGCTGCTAGTATAGTTAGCATATGAAAGGGTTAGGGTTATAAGCTGCTAGTATAGTTAGCATACGGAAGGGTTAGGGTTAGGGTTATTGTAACGGCTTTCGTCGGTGGAAGAAGGAGAGGACCAAAGCGCAGCGTGGTTAGCGTTCATCTAAATTTAATAATAATAAAAAAACTGAACACTACAAATTACAAAACAACAAAAGTGAAAACCGAAACAGTTCTATCTGGTGCAGACACACAAAGACTGAAAACAACCACCCACAAAACACAATAGAACACAGGCTACCTAAATATGGTTCCCAATCAGAGACAATGACTAACAGCTGCCTCTGATTGAGAACCATATCAGGCCAAACAAGAAACCCCACATAGAAACAGAAAACATAGATAATACCCACCCAACTCACGCCCTGACCACACTAAAACAAAGAAAATACAAAAGAACTATGGTCAGAACGTGACAGTTAGAAGCTGCTAGTATAGTTAGCATACGGAAGGGTTAGGGTTATAAACGGGTAGTATAGTTAGCATACGAAAGGGTTAGGGTTAGAAGCTGGTAGTATAGTTAGCATACAGAAGGGTTAGGGTTATAAACTGGTAGTATAGTTAGCATATGAAAGGGTTAGGGTCATAAGCTGGTAGTATATTAGCATATGAAAGGGTTAGGGTTAGAAGCTGCTAGTATAGTTAGCATATGAAAGGGTTAGGGTTATAAACTGGTAGTTTAGTTAGCATACAGAAGGGTTAGGGTTATAAGCTGGTAGTATATTAGCATATGAAAGGGTTAGGGTTATAAGCTGGTAGTATATTAGCATATGAAAGGGTTAAGGTTATAAACTGGTAGTATAGTTAGCATATGAAAGGGTTAGGGTTATAAACTGGTAGTATAGTTAGCATATGAAAGGGTTAGGTTTATAAACTGGTAGTATAGTTAGCATACGAAAGGGTTAGGGTTATAAACTGGTAGTATAGTTAGCATATGAAAGGGTTAGGGTTATAAACTGGTAGTATAGTTAGCATATGAAAGGGTTAGGGTTATAAACTGGTAGTATAGTTAGCATATGAACGGGTTAGGGTTATAAGCTGGTAGTATAGTTAGCATATGAAAGGGTTAGGGTCATAAACTGGTAGTATAGTTAGCATATGAACGGGTTAGGGTTATAAACTGGTAGTATAGTTAGCATATGAAAGGGTTAGGGTCATAAACTGGTAGTATAGTTAGCATATGAAAGGGTTATATAAACTGGTAGTATAGTTAGCATATGAACGGGTTAGGGTTATAAACTGGTAGTATAGTTAGCATATGAAAGGGTTAGGGTTAGGGTTATAAACTGTTAGTATAGTTAGCATATGAAAGGGTTAGGGTTATAAGCTGGTAGTATAGTCAGCATATGAAAGGGTTATATAAACTGTTAGTATAGTTGGCATATGAAAGGGTTAGGGTTATAAACTGGTAGTATAGTTAGCACAGAAAGACAGTGGTGGTCGTCAAAGTTGCTTTTTAACTGCAATGCAGACTATTGGTGACGATGATATGTGTTGGGGTTGACATCCATACAAGTATTATGTTCCGATTTTTACCACAACATAGTGTAAAATACACATATAAACAATAGCCTAAATGTCAACTAATTTTACTGGGGGACAATGTTTTTCCATTGTTTGGGTCAAGTTCCATTGGTTCTGATACCACATCTATCAGCTCTCCTCCTGAGAGGTATAGTAGGATGGAGGCAGGAAGAACAGAGGCTAGAAGACAAGTGTGCCATGATGGTGCTAGGCAGGTAGAGGGGGATGGATGGGCTGAACAGGAACTCTACTCTGAAACACAGAGCCCAAGATACACACAATATAAAGACACATTTCAGATTCTTTCTCTTTCATTCTCTCTCTCCATCATGACAGGTTGAGTGAGTCTGTCATGAAAGAAAGTGAATTAAGAGTGTAGGGTTTATTATCAGTCAAATGTTTTATTGAGATTAGATGTAACACAAATTCAAAAATGTACATCAATACAAAATACTCAAATGCACAGTAGAGGACTGAATATGTTGTACTGTGATGTGAAAAAAAGGGCCTTTTTTTTTTTTTTTTTTACTTTGCTGTGATATTCAGATCTGAGCCTGGAGGTTTGCAGTAGCCACTGGTGTCCTTGTCTCCCTTGTTAATTGATGCCACTGATTTCCTAGAATGGGGGGCTCCCAAGAGCTTCCCAGGAGGTGTGAGTGTGAGAGAGTGGGGTGGGTGGGCTTGCAGGTGTCAAGTCTGCTAAATCAGTCAGTCTGTGATGAGACAGAGTGGAACTCTGAGCACGCTGTCAACTCAAAGGCTGCAACCTCCTACTGCTACACACACACCTTACATCCCCCCCTCCCTCACATTAACCAATAATCCCAGTAACCCCCTCTAATCAATCTCCCAACCCGCCAATACTCCCCAGGGGCCATTCTTACCCTCACCAGTCACCATGGTGACACACACACACATACACACACACCAGAGCTAAAGTAACACACCAGAGCTAAAGTACCACAAAGACAAAAGGCTGGAATTACAGTTTATTACACATCACTGAGAACACACACACCTTCAGGGGTTTAGAACCAACAGTCATCAAAATGGTAAATATATATTAATCAAATATTAGACAATAAATCTGACAATGTCTCACTAAAGACAATGTGCCTCTAAACAAAGTCTTATTCCTCCATCCATCTCCAAGGTTTTCTCTGTGTGTGTGTGTGTGTGTCCGTGAGTTACAGGGTGGTGGTAGAGTGTTGTGGCGTGAGTCGTGGGAGCGGGGGGTGTGTGAGTTACAGGGTGGTGGTAGAGTGTTGTGGCGTGAGTCGGGGGTGGTGGGAGCGGGGGGGGTGTGAGTTACAGGGTGGTGGTAGAGTGTTGTGGGGGGTGGCGGGAGCGGGGGGTGTGTGAGTTACAGGGTGGTGGTAGAGTGTTGTGGGGGGTGGCGGGAGCAGGGGATGTGTGAGTTACAGGGTGGTGGTAGAGTGTTGTGGGGGGTGGCGGGAGCAGGGGATGTGTGAGTTACAGGGTGGTGGTAGAGTGTTGTGGGGGGTGGCGGGAGCAGGGGGTGTGTGTTACAGAGTGGTGGTAGAGTGTTGTGGCGTGAGTGGGGGGTGGCGGGAGCGGGGGGGGTGTGAGTTACAGGGTGGTGGTAGAGTGTTGTGGGGGGTGGCGGGAGCGGGGTGTGTGTGTGTTACAGGGTGGTGGTAGAGTGTTGTGGCGTGAGTGGGGGGTGGCGGGAGCGTGGTGTGTGTGTGTTACAGGATGGTGGTAGAGTGTTGTGGCGTGAGTGGGGGGTGGCGGGAGCGTGGTGTGTGTGTGTGTTACAGGGTGGTGGTAGAGTGTTGTGGTGTGAGTGGGGGGTGGCGGGAGCGTGGTGTGTGTGTGTTACAGGGTGGTGGTAGAGTGTTGTGGCGTGAGTCGGGGGTGGCGGGAGCGTGGTGTGTGTGTGTTACAGGGTGGTGGTAGAGTGTTGTGGCGTGAGTGGGGGGTGGCGGGAGCGGGGGGTGTGTGAGCGCAGCAGGCTGCGGACAGCGTGGCGGTAGCGTGCTGACATGGTGTTGTAGAGGATAGGGTTGACAGCAGCACTGAGGTAGAACAACACAAAGGAGACGAGGTTAAAGTACTGAGAGATGTAGTACATATCAGCGCTGGAGCCCAGAGTCACAGAGAACAACGTCCGACCAACGTGGAATGGCAGCCAACACAGAACAAACGCCAGCACGATCATCCCTAGAGAGAGGAGAATATGGGATGGAGCGACAGAGAGTTGAAATTACAACTCATTATTACTGTATGTGTGATAAGTTGGTTCACAATAGCTGCTTAGCTGTAGTATTGCTGAGGCTAAAACCAGTAAATCAAAGTAACTTTAAAATACAGAAACTCTCTCACAGCCTCACCTAGCATCTTGATGGTGTGTCGCTGGGCGCGGTCTCGGCTGCTGCGTTGTGGGCGGAGCCATAGCTTCCTGCCAATCAGGCCATACACAACTCCCAGAATGCCCAGCGGCACCAGGAAGTAGAGGTTGGAGAGCCACATCATGGCCCCCAGCAGGCCTGAGGAGACGGCGTAGTCCGTACAGCGACACTCGCTCTCCCCACCTCCCCCCAGCTCCTCTACCCCTACCATAGCAAACACCGGCCCGGCGCTGATCAGGGCCACAACCCACAGGCAGCCAATGAGAGTGCGGACGCGGGTCCGTGTGACCAGGGTCTTGGCTGTGAGTGGTCGACAGACAGCGAGGTAGCGCTCCAGAGAAAGGGCGGTGATGTGGAGGATGGAGGAGTAGGTACAACTCTCACTGACGAACACACTCAGTTTACACACTGTATCACCCAGATCCCAGGGCCGGAACCTCCACAGCTAGAGGGACGGACACACAGATAGGTTACACACGCACAACCCGCTCAGACACTATATCGTCTAACCCCCAGGGCCAGAACCTCCACAGCCAGGGAGAGAGAAACAGAAATCACACACACGCAGTATCAGCTATCTAACACCCAGGGAGAGAACCTCCATAGCTAGCAAGAGACTCCCCCTTACCTTGTAGTGCAGATCTAAAGGCATCAGAAGCAGTATGAGGAGGTCGGAGACGGCCATACTACTCAGGTAGAGGTACGTGGTGCTTCTCAGGTGTGGCCGGAGCCAAACTACCAGGATGGTTAACATATTTCCTGTGATGCCCAGGGCAAGCAGCAGCACACACACGGCTGTCACACACACCAGCTCAGCCCCACTGAAGTCCTCCCATTCCCAGTCAGTCCAGTCACTCTGGTTCCCACAGTCCTCCAGACAGCCAGACCCTACCACACAATCCTCTGAACAGCTGCTCCCACTGCCCAGCGCTGACACGTCCATGGTCAGAGAGAGATGCCCGGGTCTCAGAGACTGGGGTGTGTGTGTGAGAGAGAGAGAGATGAGCTGAGATGGTACAAGCGTGCCTGTGTGCGTGTGAGAGAGAGGAAGTGTGGATGGTCTATATCACCCAGGTTACAGCAAAGGGTGACGTAGGCTGATGGATTCTAACGGGAGATGGTCCTGAACCACACATCTAGGAGATATAAAACACAACACATCTAGGAGATATAAAACACCTCACATCTAGGAGATATAAAACACCACACATCTAGGAGATATAAAACACAAACACATCTAGGAGATATAAAACACCTCACATCTAGGAGATATAAAACACAAACACATCTAGGAGATATAAAACACCTCACATCTAGGAGATATAAAACACAACACATCTAGGAGATATAAAACACCACACATCTAGGAGATATAAAACACAAACACATCTAGGAGATATAAAACACATCTAGGAGATATAAAACACATCTAGGAGATATAAAACACATCTAGGAGATATAAAACACATCTAGGAGATATAAAACACAACACATCTAGGAGATATAAAACACAACACATCTAGGAGATATAAAACACCTCACATCTAGGAGATATAAAACACCTCACATCTAGGAGATATAAAACACCTCACATCTAGGAGATATAAAACACCTCACATCTAGGAGATATAAAACACCTCACATCTAGGAGATATAAAACACCTCACATCTAGGAGATATAAAACACCTCACATCTAGGAGATATAAAACACCTCACATCTAGGAGATATAAAACACAACACATCTAGGAGATATAAAACACAACACATCTAGGAGATATAAAACACAACACATCTAGGAGATATAAAACACAAACACATCTAGGAGATATAAAACAACACATCTAGGAGATATAAAACACATCTAGGATATAAAACACAAACACATCTAGGAGATATAAAACACATCTAGGAGATATAAAACACATCTAGGAGATATAAAACACATCTAGGAGATATAAAACACAACACATCTAGGAGATATAAAACACAACACATCTAGGAGATATAAAACACATCTAGGATATAAAACACAACACATCTAGGAGATATAAAACACATCTAGGAGATATAAAACACATCTAGGATATAAAACACAAACACATCTAGGAGATATAAAACACATCTAGGAGATATAAAACACATCTAGGAGATATAAAACACAACACATCTAGGAGATATAAAACACATCTAGGATATAAAACACAACACATCTAGGAGATATAAAACACATCTAGGAGATATAAAACACATCTAGGAGATATAAAACACATCTAGGATATAAAACACATCTAGGAGATATAAAACACATCTAGGAGATATAAAACACATCTAGGAGATATAAAACAACACATCTAGGAGATATAAAACAACACATCTAGGAGATATAAAACAACACATCTAGGAGATATAAAACACATCTAGGAGATATAAAACACATCTAGGAGATATAAAACACATCTAGGAGATATAAAACACATCTAGGAGATATAAAACACATCTAGGAGATATAAAACACAACACATCTAGGAGATATAAAACACATCTAGGAGATATAAAACAACATATATAGGTGATTTGGGCTCAATTCCATTTCAATTGAGTTAATTTGGGAGATGGAGTACCATTTTCACAAAATTACAGAATTGTTCCCACCACTGAAACACAAACATGTCTATCCTGTGGTAGGGAAAGGACTTGCTCGATGTTAGCAATCACACACCAACACAAAACTCCGTTACACCAATGTGTTACACACACCAACACTACATAATAAACACACTCTAACCTCTGGTTAGAGATGGGAAATGGGGAAAGAATAGCATTTTGTGATAAACACAGGAAATAAGGTCTGAGGTTAACACAGGTTTAGGAGATCTTATACATAGAATATCAGTCAGTTAACATTACATGCATGAGTTATAGCCTCGCTACTGTATATAGTCTCGCTACTGTTTATAGCCTCGCTACTGTTATTTCACTGTCTTTTTACTGTTGTTTTTTACTGTTGTCCTTACTTATCTATTGTTCACCTAATACCTATTTTTTACTTAAAAATGGCATTGTTGGTTAGGGCTGGTAAGTAAACATTTCCCTGTGTGAATTGAAGCTGTGTACTCACCTCGCAGCCATCTTCGATCCCTGGACAATCTCTCCCCCACCTCTTCATCCCTCTACCACCACTACCTCCTCCCTCACCCACAACTCATACACGCATGCAAGCAAGCACAAACGAAGGCTCAAGCACACACGCAAGCAGTAAAGATCGCTCATCAACATGATACTGGTTCATTCCTTTAATATCTTAAATTAGTTTAAAATACAATATTTATATCTGAGAATGACAGAGGTAGGGAGGGAAAGAAGGGATCATGTTTTTCTTAAGTTTTGGGACAGGGCTTTCAGTCTAGAGGTTCAGAGTAAGTGTGTGTGTGTCAGGGTCCAGCCTCCCAGCATGTGTGTCTGTGATAGAGGTCGAAGGTTGTGTCTGCGGGGCGTGGGATGGGCTGGGGGCGTGGTATGGTAATCTCCTCCCTTGGTAGGAGGGGCTTCTCTCTCAGCAGATCCCCCCTGAAGAAAACCTGCAGGTCAGGACTGTCCTCTTTCTGCTCACACGGATTACAAATACAGTTAGTAGTTGCAGGTCATGAGTGTTTTCGCTCTACACACACCTTTATTTACATATTACTTTACTCACACACACACACACACACACACACACACACACACACACACACACACACACACATACATAAATGTAATCTGATGGGGTCAGTGAGGGGGACCTGCCTTGTTGCCATGGCTGCATGTGGGCGAGACCAGCTGAAGCCTGTCACGTAGAGCCTGGCTGATGAGCTCCTCCTCCTCCACATTCACACTGACCAATGCCCTGTAGAGGTGCTGGGATGGAGGGACGTTCACCCCTATAGACAAAGACAGGACATACACTCAGTTCGTGTGTGGTGTGTGTTTATGTTTGCATGTGTATGTTTCTGTGTGTGTTTATGTCTGCATGTGTATGTTTCTCTGTGTGTGTGTGTGTTTATGTTTGCATGTGTGTGTTTATGTCTGCATGTGTGTGTGTCTGCATGTGTGTGTGTCTGCATGTGTGTGTGTGTGTTTATGTCTGCATGTGTATGTTTCTGTGTTTGTTTATGTCTGCATGTGTATGTTTCTGTGTGTGTTTATGTCTGCATGTGTGTGTTTATGTCTGCATGTGTGTATGTCTGCATGTGTGTGTGTCTGCATGTGTGTGTGTGTGTTTATGTCTGCATGTGTATGTTTCTGTGTGTGCATGTGTGTGTTTATGTCTGCATGTGTGTGTTTATGTCTGCATGTGTGTGTGTGTTTATGTCTGCATGTGTGTGTTTCTGTGTGTGTGTGTTTCTGTGTGCTACCCTCTGTAGCCCGAGCGCTGATGCTGTTCTTGGTTCTGTCTGACTTCTGTAGTTGCTCCTGCACGGCCTTCTGGGAGTTAAACTCTGCCCCTGCCACGTTATCTAGCTCAGACCTCAGAGCCAGAGTAGTATTTAACTCCGCCCCTTCAGGGAGGCTGCCACCCCTCTCCTCACAGGGAGCCTCCTCGTTGGTTGCTGACCTTGCCCTCCAACGCAGATCTCCACCTATGGGAAGAATACAGGAAGAGATATTGACCAGTCCTCTGCTCAGACATTGCTGACTCATGCCAGATCTTATAACACCGGGATAGGTATTTTACGTATCAGCCTAACCACATCACATGTTATAGCAATCTGGTGCGACGGCACAGTCGATGACGTGGCACACAACCATTGGTTGATGCATGCAACTCCTGTGCAGGGGAACATGAGTACATCAGACTCCAGACCAGGAGGGTTAGTTACCATGGAGTCTTTTCCCCTTTGAGTAACTGCTGGAGTGTCCAGGGCAATGCCAAGGTGGAGGGTCTTTGCTAGGCTCTGCTATCACCGTGACAACCACAGGCTCTTTGGAGGCAAATCGCACCTGTAGTCAGGGGCACACACTTCAGTGATGTCGCTCCAAAAACACAGACCGACACACACAGATCTCTCATCATTTCTACAGCTGTCTTGACAACTGAGAAAAGCACCATCTGTGACTGTCTGTCAGTGTGTGTGTATGTGTCAGACTGACCTGCCGGTGGCTGCGTCCTCTCAGCAAGCTAGCCGGGTTGGGCCGTGGCGGGTCTGGGCTGAGGGGGAGAGACAGGTCCAGTTCCGGGCACCGCAGGAGGCTAGCGGGGACCAGGGGTACCGGGGCAGGCAGGGGGACCAGCCGGATGTCTGGGTCACTGCACCCTGCTAGAGGATGCTGCTGCAGGGGACCTACTCTGGTCATCTTAGGTCACTAGTCTGGGTCTTTATCTTTGGGTGATGGCTCTGTTACTGATGTTAGGTAAGATACAAGGCAAAGGCAGTCAACGACCAGAATATTTTGTATGGTTCTGAATGGCAGTTACATTATCACTTTGCCTAACCTTAACACCCCTTAACCTAAGCTTTCCGATGGAGCAAACTTAACATATTTTGAGTCCTATGCCCAACCCAGTCCCTTGCCATTGCTGGATCTGTAGTGTAGGTTGAATAACGTTAACTTTACACTTCCAACCAGATATGACGTTATCTAGCTAACGTTAGATCTCTAGCTAGATTCCATTCACAGTGGGAGCTTTCAGCACACAGCCAGCTAGCTGGCTAACGACGACAGCAGACATGCTAGAAAGTTCACCAGTCAGTTAGCCAGCTAACTTTACTTGTTGTACTACTAGCCAGCTAACGTTATAGGGTTTGTTTGGCTAATTAGCTAGCTAACGGTAACTAAAGCTATGCAAATTCAATCATGTCGTTTATTCTCCGCTTACTGTTATGGGGAAGCGCCCCGAATGACAGCTGAGCCCACGCGTTTCTTGTAGTTTTCACTGTTAATACATGAGGATAGATTGACTCTATTTAGCAGGATCTGCTCACTTTTGAAATTCCCTCCACTGGCGCCGCCATAACACCTTCTACAGAACGAAACAATCACACTTCCGGTTTCTTCGTTAGTAGGAAATTATACAATGGCGCCCCTTGGCGTGCATGTTACATTGTGTGTGATTGTGTAAGTGGTGGACTCTACGGCACAAGTCAAACTCTTCTTTAGTAACAGTTATTTATTTGACTCATATTTTTTTTTGCAGAACAACAGAATATGCACATTTCACACTTTCTCTTTCAGAACCCCTCTTCATTAGCCTGGTTACCAGTCTCCGTTTAGCTAACATTCCACTCATTAACTGCCATTGGCACACGACATGGAATAGGCTAAGAAGTGGAACGTTATAGAGACTGGGAACCAGGCCTCTTCATAACTACAGCATCATCATTACACGAGACATCATCATCATCATCATCATAACCAGGCTGTCATTGTAAATAAGAATTTGTTCTTGACTCGCCTGGGTACATAAAGGTTAAATATAAATACACATTTTACAGGATTATTCAAAACACTCATTTAAATAGAAAATGAAAGGCATGTACTAATACTGTTAGCTTCTCTTTGTGTGAGTGTGTACGTGGGTGTGTGCGTGGATGAGTGCGTTAGTGTCTCTGTCTGTCTCTCAGTGCTCTCAGTATGTAGTTCTCTCTCTCCAGCTGGGCGTTCCTCTCTGACAGCTGGTTGATCCGCTTCCTCAGTAGCTCCTCCTCCTCTCTCACAGCCAGCATCAGGTGGCTCTTCACCAAGTCCTACAGCAATATACAACATGTCATTATAGCATATCATCAAATATATGTCACAATTCTTTCAGCAACAGATGAATCTTCACCAAGTCCTTCAATACAACACATTACAGACACTATAACCATAAACACACTGTCCTACCATGGCTTGCTCAATCTTGTTGTCAATTGCAATCTTACTGCTACTGGAGCCACTGCAACAACAACAAAGGAGATTGTGTCTTAGTGCACATGGTTCACATTGATGTCTATTCCTGAACACAGTCACTTCCCGACAACAAATGGCCAGGCCATTTCCATGGTTACCTGTGGCAGAAGAGCAGCAGGGACAGGAAGGCTGCCTCAGCGTTCCGGACAGAAGGTGTACCCTTCAGACACAGCGACCAGGATGGGAGCGGGGCTACGGTCTGGTGTTGAGGTTGGGGTTGAGTAGCGGTCTGGGTCTGGGGTTGAGGTTCAGACTTAGAAGTAGTCTGGGGTTGATGTTTGGGTTGAGTAGTGGTCTGGGGTTGAGTAGAGGTCTGCGGTTGGGGTTGAGTAGTGGTCTGGGGTTGAGTAGTGGTCTGGAGTTTAGTAGTGGTCTGCGGTTGATGTTCAGGTTGAGTAGTGGTCTGGGATTGAATAGTGGTCTGCGGTTGAGGTTGGGGTTGAGTAGTGGTCTGGGGTTGAATAGTGGTCTGCTGGGGTTGAGGTTGGGGTTGAGTAGTGGTCTGGGGTTGAATAGAGGTCTGCTGGTGATGTTGGGGTTGAGTAGTGGTCTGGGGTTGGGGTTGAGTAGTGGTCTGTTGTTGAGGTTTAGTTGCGGTCCTAAATTGTTGTGGAATCTCCATGGTGACAGATGTTTGGTTCCTCATCATGGCCATCCGCTCGGCCATGAGTCCCTAACCCTGACCCCCCCACGACCTCTCAGCCCTCCATGACCCCAACCCGTATCACTCACTCTCTCCCTGCCTTCTTCTCCTACTCTCCATCTAGCAGGAAGTTGTAGTGGTTGATGGACAGGTGGGGGGGTAAGGGGGGGTCTGGGTTTGGTCTGGGGGTAGAGGGAGGAAGGGCAGCCGGAGAGGGAGGCAGAAGGAAAGGAGTGTCTCTTTAAGGGGGACTGGGGAGATTTTTTAATGGACCTGAGAGGGCATAGGGAGGAAGGGAGGGATAGGGGAAGAGATGAAGAAAGAGATGGAGGGAGGGAAGGAGGAAGAGATGGAGAGAGAGATGGAGGGAGGGAAGGAGGTAGAGATGGAGAGAGAGATGGAGGGAGGGAAGGAGGTAGAGATGGAGAGAGAGATGGAGGGAGGGAAGGAGGTAGAGATGGAGGGAGGGAAGAAGGTAGAGAGAGGGGGCGAGGCTGCCGTTGAGTCTCAAACAGAGAGATGATTTTCTTCACACTGCCGAACATGACTGACCAAAAATAGCCTCCTTGTCACCAGACAGCCAAAAGCAAACAATAGATTATCTAAACCACATCAAAGGCGCTTCCATCCACCTCCATTCACTACAGCCTTCTGTGCAAAAGCCGGTCACTGCCTGTAGTGGGTAGAGAGTCAGAGACGGTTTAAACTTAGAGGCACAACCAACAATTACTTCCATGAACAACTACAGAGCATGGGTAGTTGAACAGATCACCATGTGGTTGTATTGAGGTCAATGGGAGAGAGGAAGATTAGATCCATGTGCGTGCTGTCACAAGCGTGATCTGGGAATCCTATTGGAGAAATACATTTTGGGTATCCTCCAGTCTTTGGTGAATCAATCCCACAGACCCAGCCAGTCAAGCCCAGCCTGCCGAGAAGATCTCGAATTATAATTGCCTTTGTCTGTGGATTAGGATTAGCCTATGCAGATTACTTCCTTATTCCATCCAGCCGCCAGGTGTCTGATTGGCTAAACTATATATTTCCGGTTTATGCAGGGAGGAGTCTACTGTCCAGGTGAGGAGTGTCTCCACGACGACCCAGAGGTGAGAAGCGTTTCCATGGTGAGGAGCATGTGTGTGTGTGTGTCTTTGGGCTCTCATATGATGAGAGACTGTTCTACTTCTCCCCCACACACACCCCACTGTCTGGCACTCTGATAGGCTCTTACAGGAACCCTCTCATTCCAACCTCCGCCTACTCACTGCCTCAGCCAATGGCAAAGTTTGTGGCATTCTTTGCCTGCCCACTGCCACTGAGTGTATGCTAATTAGTTTCCCAGTACGACAAGTATTGACCTCCATGAAAATATGTCCACTGCCTATGTCCTCCTTCCTCTGGACAGACCACATTAATAAATTAATAAAACTGATGGTCACATGTCTCAGACGTATGTGTTTAGCCAATCTATCTGTGTATGTTGTTGATTGGGAAGAATATTGAATCCCAACACAAGCTCCTATGGCCTGATGGTGAATGGCCCTGAATGTTCCTTGTCTTTTCAATCATCACAAGAACTGGTGAAGGCCTACAAGGAATCGGTGCCATATAAATTACAATGTGTTCTCAATCAACTTACTCTCTATAGTGAACACACACAAACAGTAATGAGAACCCACTGGTGGTTCTGCTTAGATGTTCTGGCCGAAACCTTGATGGTTGAGAGAACAGCCAAGAGCTCAGCTCAGAACAGCCTCACTCTTTCCTGGCCTCACTCTGCTCTGTCGGTCTCCTCTGCTCCGGCCCCCTGCACTGGGCTGCCACCCTACCACCTTCCCCCTGCACTGGGCTGCCACCCTACCACCTTCCCCCTGCACTGGGCTGCCACCCTACCACCTTCCCCCTGCACTGGGCTGCCACCCTACCACCTTCCCCCTGCACTGGGCTGCCACCCTACCACCTTCCCCCTGCACTGGGCTGCCACCCTACCACCTTCCCCCTGCACTGGGCTGCCACCCTACCACCTTCCCCCTGCACTGGGCTGCCACCCTACCACCTTCCCCCTGCACTGGGCTGCCACCCTACCACCTTCCCCCTGCACTGGGCTGCCACCCTACCACCTTCCCCCAGCACTGGGCTGCCACCCTACCACCTTCCCCCTGCACTGGGCTGCCACCCTACCACCTTCCCCCTGCACTGGGCTGCCACCCTACCACCTTCCCCCTGCACTGGGCTGCCACCCTACCACCTTCCCCCTGCACTGGGCTGCCACCCTACCACCTTCCCCCTGCACTGGGCTGCCACCCTACCACCTTCCCCCTGCACTGGGCTGCCACCCTACCACCTTCCCCCTGCACTGGGCTGCCACCCTACCACCTTCCCCCTGCACTGGGCTGCCACCCTACCACCTTCCCCCTGCACTGGGCTGCCACCCTACCACCTTCCCCCTGCACTGGGCTGCCACCCTACCACCTTCCCCCTGCACTGGGCTGCCACCCTACCACCTTCCCCCTGCACTGGGCTGCCACCCTACCACCTTCCCCCTGCACTGGGCTGCCACCCTACCACCTTCCCCCTGCACTGGGCTGGAGCACAACAACATCCACCTTCTAGTCTCACACTCACATATCAAGTACCCTGGATTACTGTAGGCCTAAATGTTATTTTTATTGACACCAGAGTTGTGTCAGTCAATTTTAGTTCTCATCAGTTGAATTTGACATGGAAGTTCTCTATAAGAGTTCAGTTCAGACTAGAATGTCAGTGGATTTGACCCCAACCCTGATCAAGACTAATGCATCATAGAGATGTGTTAGATTCAACCGAGTGGCTGCGTGACCAGGGGTTGTATGTACCATGCCTCTGAGGAGGAGTGCTGATCTAGGATCAGGTCCCTCTCTGTCCTAGTAGTATCATTCATATTGATCTAAAAAGGCTAAACTGATCCTATATCAGCACCCCTACTCTGAGAAGCTTGAAACACACTCTCAGGACACCTCTTCCTGACACCTGAACAACCTTTCCTTCTACTGCGTGCTACTTTACACACTACTTTAATGTAGCCACTGTTGCTTCCCCCTACCTTCCTGCTCTGACCCGCGGCGATGATCATCTGGTGATAGACATGTACAAACTTCCTTGCACAGCCTTGTTTTAGATTTAATCTAAGACTAGGCGATTGCTGGACCACGGCTAATCTTAATTTTCATCTTCAGTATTGTCCAATAAGTTCTCTATGGAGACCTGCGATACAGTATCATTATTTGGATATTATCTTTGTTGTTTCATGTTGCTGGGTAGGAGGCTTCATCTTGGAGATGGTTCTATATGTGGCTCTATTGGACCTTCACAGTAACAGTTGACTTCCTGTATTCTTACTGGCTCTGGAGTAGATAACAGTATTGTGACGTAATTAAGTAGTCAAATATAGTTTATGCCTCATAACCTCTAATCTCATTGCATGTTTAGTTTACGTTGACATAATCAACTAATTGTATTATTTCTGAATACAAAGGTTAATGTTTGAATCATGTTGCTTGCTGTATCACATTTAGGACATACACAGCCAATCACACATGCACAAACACACACACACCTGCACAAATGATAAGTCAGCTTTCTTCCAAACATATTAAAATAGTTTATTTCATTTTTCACCTTAAACAAACCAAAGAGCTTCCTCTCCATCTCATGAGATTGTAGTCTATATGTCTGCATGTGTTCAGGTCAGTGTCTGTGTCCTTCACCTGTCTGTCTATGTGTGGTGTGTATAACCAACCCAACCCTTTTTCTGTGTATGTGTGTAAACCTGCATCTCTGACTCTCTGAACCTGCATTGAGGATCTTGCTAATCTTATCATGAATTCACTCATGGAGCAAGAGCTGCTGTTCTGTGGAGAGTGGGCAGGGGGAGCTGTTTCACTTCTTGGTGAAGAACTCATTGCACATCATGGTGAGGCAGGCCACCAGTGTGACGTACTCCTGGAAGTCCACACTGCCATCTGCGTTTGCGTCCAGATCTTTGAAGATCTTGTCAACTTTTGCCTGGTCAGTGTTTTTCTGTTATAATGATCAGAGAGAGAGAGAGGTAATGGGTGAGACTTTGATTTCAGCAGTTAAAACTAGAATCCATACAGTTGTTATTTGTTTATAAAGGTGTGAGAAATGAATTGATTCTATTGGATGAGGCGGGTCATGTGTTTGTGATGTTCCAAGCAATTCAATATTTCAGTAGTGTCTGTCTTTAGCAGTATTGTATTTGGTCGTGCTGCTGTTAAAGCATGATTGAACTGAACTGTTCCTAGGATCCACTCACCCCCATGACATCTCCAAGCTCTGCGTTGAGCAGATCTTTGAGTTCTCCCTTGCTCAGGGTCGTCTTGTCGCCCTCCTTGCCAGAGTACTTGTGGAAGGCTGAGATGAGCAATGCCATAGACTGCTGGACCTGTGACATGGTGACTACGAGAGAGAGAGAGAGAGAGAGAGAATGGTGGTACAAATTTAGGTTATTATTTTACGGTATTATCAATTCAAATCTATTTTTATCTTACATCGAGGTTACCATTCCATACGTCATACGTTCCATATGTCTGGAAAATGAAGTCATGTTGGCACTGGTTTAATCGTGTTTTAACATAAGGTTCAGGTTGAATAGAGGCTTTAAAGAGTATTAACGGTTGTTGCACACGAATCAAGGACTTTACTACACACACACCACGCCCCACTACTGCAAAGAGGTTCTACATCTCTACCACAAAGGAAGGAAGAGAAAGAGAGGGGGAGGAGAGATGGAGAGCAACGCAACAGAGGCAATTAGAGAGGGAGAGAGGCAGAGAGAGGTTAGAGATAGAGACATAGGGAGAGAGGCGGAGAGAGAAAGAGAGAGAGAGAGGCGGATATGGAGGGGAGAAAGGAAGAGAAGAGGGGGCTGAGTTGTTTAAACACAAACAGGCATGGCTCTAGCCAACGCCCTTGCATGTCTCTCTCATTAACTCTGGGGGATTTTAAGGAGAGAAAGAGAGAAAGTATATATAGAGAGAGCGATAGAGAGAGAGGGACAGACAAAAAGACAGATGGGAGGAAATTGGTGGGCAGGAAGAAAGGCTCGTTGGTAATTTATGTCAATCAATAACATAGAAATCCCAGCACCTCCCCCACCCCTCACCTCCCCCACCCCTCACCTGTCTCCACCCTCTTTCTATCTAGTTTGTTTAAGGTGTGTCTCTTCACATTTCTTGCCACTATGTAGGGAGGTTGCTCTCTCTCTTCTCTCTTTCTCTGCCTACCCGTAATCAAGGTGGTGTGAAGCTTCTGAGTTTAAGGAAGCGTCTGTAATGTAAATCCCTCATTTAGCTGACCCTCCTCCCCAGTGTGACTTGCAGTAAGTGCGGTCAAATTAGGACGCTGAAGCAACCATACAGTACGAACATGGTAAGCACAACATTATAGTTGTAAGGAACAATCCCAGTGGTGGACCACTGATCTCTCTCTGAGTCACTGTGGTGGACTCCACTCATCTCTCTCTGAGTCACTGTCAGCTGCCCCAGGACTGGCAGGCAGCCAACCAGACACACCTTCGTACCACCCCTCTGACTGCCCATCTGATAACTAGAAACACACTCTACTCACAGAATGGTCAAAACGAGGGGAGAGAGAGTTTATGGTAAGGACAGAGTGAAGGAAACAGAGAGCGAGAGAGAGGGGGGGTGGAGGATAGAAAGAGGTAGTGTTC
>NC_074670.1:14211350-14360798 GCF_029448725.1 Salvelinus fontinalis
TCCAGTCTCCAGTCTCCACTCTCCACTTTCCACTCCAGTCTCTTCTCCACTCTCCACTCCAGTCTCTTCTCCACTCTCGTCTCTTCTCCACTTTCCACTCCAGTCTCCACTCCACTCTCCACTCCAGTATCTTCTCCACTCTCCACTCCAGTATCTTCTCCACTCTGCACTCCAGTCTCCTCTCCACCTTCTACTCTCCACTCCAGTATCGTCTCCACTCTCCACTCCACTCTCTTCTCCACTCCCCACTCCAGTATCTTCTCCACTCTCCACCCCAGTCTTTTCTAAACTCTCCACTCCAGTCTCTTCTCCACTCTGCACTCCAGTCTCTTCTCCACTCTCCACTCTCCACTCCAGTCTCTTCTCCACTCTCCACTCTCCCCTTCAGTCTCTTCTCCACTCTCCGCTCCAGTCTCTTCTCCACTCTCCGCTCCAGTCTCTTCTCCACTCTCCACTCCAGTCTCTTTTCCACTCTCCGCTCCAGTCTCTTCTCTACTCTCCGCTCCAGTCTCTTCTCCACTCTCCACTCCAGTCTCTTCTCCACTCTCCACTCCAGTCTCTTCTCCACTCTCCACTCTCTGCTCCAGTCTCTTCTCCACTCTCCACTCTCTACTCCAGTGTCTTCTCCACTCTCTCTCTTTCTCTTTCAGTTGTAGGTGTGTCAGTACAGACATGTTTCAGGTATTATTTTGTGAACCCTAAGGCTAAAGTCAACTTTGCTCTGCCCTCTCTAAGTACTCATAAAAACTAAAGCAGGCCAACACCCTACATGTGCAAAACCTGTTCTGCTGCTTGAATGTTATTAGCTGTGTTTTGTCTCTATCTGGCCCTGGAATAGAGAGAGATGATGAATAACATCACTGATGTCGTTACACTGTGTTGTGGTTATTGTAGTAGAGATATCCAGCCTTCCCTTTATTTAACCAGGTTGAATGAGCGCTGCAACCAGGGAACAGGCAATATGAGACATACTGTACATCAATGGTCTCTCTGTTTGTTCACTGTAGGTGCTGCTAAAACGGTGAGCTCTCACACACGCACGCATACTCACACAAACACACACATACACACACAGTGGAGAGAGGGTGATGTTTATTGAAAAGGAGGGAAGTTACCAAGCTATATTGATGACACTATTGTGTATGTTTTGTACAGTGTGTTTGTGTGTGTGTGTGTGTGTGTGTGTGTGTGTGTGTGTGTGTGTGTGTGTGTGTGTGTGTGTGTGTGTGTGTGTGTGTGTGTGTGTGTGTGTGTGTGTGTGTGTGTGTGTGTGTGTGTGTGTGTGTGTGTGTACAGCTGCTATAGTCACAGTGCTTAAGTGGCAGCTCTATGCTAGTTGTTATAGTGCTAAATGAGGGAGAGGCTGAATAAATCATTTCAATGGATACAATGTTATTATCCCTCTACAGAGAGAGAGAGAGAGAGAGAGAGAGAAAGAGAGAGAGAGAGGTCAGGGTCAGATGAGCTCCTGCACTTTCCTGCATTTTCCTGCATTTTCTTTAAAAAATATACATTTAGAGTTAGATAAACTTGGATTTTTTGTCAAGAACACATACAGGATGCTACCCTCTACAACATAACCCTCACCTATATACTTCTGGCCCTTCTTTTGACACTGTGTTAACAACCCTCCAGGCGAGCTTCAATGCCATACAACTCTCCTTCCGTGGCCTCCAACTGCTCTTAAATACAAGTAAAACCAAATGCATGCTCTTCAACCGATCGCTGCCTGCTCCTGCCCGCCTGTCCAACATCACTACTTTGGACGGCTCTGACTTAGAATATGTGGACAACTACAAATACCTAGGTGTCTGGTTAGACTGTAAACTCTCCTTCCAGACCCACATCAAACATCTCCAATCCAAAGTCAAATCTAGAATTGGCTTCCTATTCCGCAACAAAGCATCCTTTACTCATGCTGCCAAACATACCCTTGTAAAACTGACCATCCTACCAATCCTCGACTTCGGTGATGTCATTTACAAAATAGCCTCCAAAACCCTACTCAATAAATTGGATGCAGTCTATCACAGTGCCATCCGTTTTGTCGCCAAAGCCCCATATACTACCCACCACTGCGACCTGTACACTCTCGTTGGCTGGCCCTCGCTTCATACTCGTCGCCAAACCCACTGGTTCCAGGTCATCTACAAGACCCTGCTAGGTAAAGTCCCCCCTTATCTCAGCTCGCTGGTCACCATGGCAGCACCTACCTGTAGCACGCGCTCCAGCAGGTATATCTCTCTAGTCACCCCCAAAACCAATTCTTCCTTTGGACGCCTCTCCTTCCAGTTCTCTGCTGCCAATGACTGGAACGAACTACAAAAATCTCTGAAACTGGAAACACCTATCTCCCTCACTAGCTTTAAGCACCAGCTGTCAGAGCAGCTCATAGATTACTGCACCTGTACATAACCCATCTACAATTTAGCCCAAACAACTACCTCTTTACCTACTGTATTTATTTATTAATTTATTTTGCTCCTTTGCACCCCATTATTTCTGTCTCTACTTTGCACTTTCTTCCAATGCAAACCAACCATTCCAGTGTTTTTTTAGTTTTTATTTTACTTGCTGTGTTGTACTCACTTCGCCTCCATGGCCTTTTTATATTTTATTTATTTATACATATATCTGTTTGCCTTCACCTCCCTTATCTCACCTCACTTGCTCACATTGTATATAGACTTATTTTTTTTCACTGTATTATTGACTATATGTTTGTTTTTACTCCATGTGTAACTATGTGTTGTTGTATGTGTCGAACTGCTTTGCTTTATCTTGGCCAGGTCGCAATTGTAAATGAGAACGTGTTCTCAATTTGCCTACCTGGTTAAATAAAGGTTAAATAAAATAAATAAAAAAATCAAAACTCAAAACCTACAACCTGATTTTGGAAGGATTTACGGAATCACCTGAATGGTTCACATCTACCAAGGATTAATTATTCTATACAGCAAATTCTCTGGAAAACAACAGAAACCTGAGAACACCGCCCAACCTGGAACTGAGTGAGTAATGTCTAGTCTGAAACTATATTTGATTTCCAAAAGCCAAGAAGAAAAATACATGACACTACTTTATAAGGACTGAATAGTAACATAACTCTGCCAAGCTTGATACAGCTTCAACTAGCACTTAAGTGTCAAATGAGAGGTGTCAAAGCCCATTAGCCCAACAATGGCAGGAGAGTCGAATAGTCTACCCCAAACAAATGGAGAGGCCTTGGAAGCTGCCTCCCGCTGTTCAGAAGTAATTAAAATACAGTACCCTGTGCATGCAAAAAATGATAAGACAAGAAAAGATCACAAAATGAAGCTCCTTATGGAAAATCAAGAGACACTTTTTGCTGACTATTACAAAAATGGGAACATCAGCAACCTTATCTTCCACACAAACCATCCCCAGGCATGGCACAGTGCTATATTAGCACACTACCCCTCTGTTAAGAGAGGGGGGGTTACGAGGGGTGGAAACTCAGGATTCTTGACAACGAGGACGAGGAGTCAGCTAATATAAATCTCTATACGTCTGGAACAGTAATTGTACAGGGCAACCACAAACAGTTTCAGCTGGACTTTCACCTAATCAAAGAATTAGCCCAGCAGGAGAAGCTCTCCCTTGATAAAGATACCCCCACCCCAAGTGGGTCAGACCAAACCTCTTCACCATATAACCCCACAGACGAGCAACCCTCAGCAGACAGTCAACCTCCCAGTACAGAGTACTTCTCCCTCATTGAAATGAAGGATAAATTCACCCAGCTGGAGGTAAGGCAGGTGGAGCTGGAACAGCAGGTGATCACACTCCAGTCAGCACAGACCCAGACAACAGTCCAGCACAACAACACCCCCTTAACCAGACCTGGAGAGCTGGAGGTGGAGAGAGACATATCTGCACTATGGACAGTGGTGAGACAACATCAACAGGAGAAAGAGCAGGAGCAGGAGAAGAGCAGAGCACTAGAGGAGAGGATCAGACTACAGGAGGAGAGGGAGAGGGGGATGGAGGAGAGGATCAGACTACAGGAGGAGAGGGAGAGGGGGATGGAGGAGAGGATCAGACTGCTGGAGGAGAGGTTGAGGGGGATGGCATGTGACAGAGAACAACCCACTAGGGAGGTGGCCATCCCCCCAGAGACGCCAGCAGAACAGCCCACCTCAGCACCCTACAAAAGTCTCGACACCACAGCAGAACAGTCCACACCAGACCCTGACCATAGAAACGACATCACAACAGAACAGACAAAAGAAAAACCCCAAGCCCAGCAGCTCTCACCCCCTCTGAGCACCCCCCCTGTCAGCCACCCTGATAGCCCTCCTGACAACCCACCCACACCCACTGAGGACAAACACAAGACACAGATTGTCCTTCTTATGGACTCAAATGGGAAATATATAGAAGAAAAAATACTTTTTCCCAAACACAGTGTGTCTAAACTCTGGTGTCCAAACACCCAGCGCGCCCTAGACCTTCTGTCTGAGGACAAACTAGGCTCACCTAGCCACATAATAATACACACAGGCACAAACGACCTGAGAGCACAGCAGGAAAGGGTGGCCACAGCACTGAAGGGAGTGATTGAAAAAGCTTCTTCTACTTTCCCCAACGCACAAGTGGTTATCTCCACCCTGCTACCACGAAAAGACTTCCACCCTGCTACAATACAGCGGGTAAACGCAAGCATTTCCCGTGACTGTGCCTCAAAACCAAATGTTTTTCTGGCACACCACTCCACCCTGGACTTGAACAGCCTCTATGACCAGGTCCACCTCTACAAGGCAGCAGTGCCCACCTTTGCCCGGACTCTAAAGGACATCGCTCTCAAACGAAGCCCCAACACTTCACACAGGAGCAACAGATCAATAGACACCCCACCCAGACCAGCGAGACACCCTCCAAGACCTCCAGGACCCCCCCCTGGACCTACACACCCCCCCCACATCAACCATGCCCACACCCAATTTAGGCCCCCTCAGATCAGACCCATGCCACTCCTGCCCACCCCATGCACCCCACCCCCGCAAAGAGGGCATCAACATGGAAGTCACACATACGCCCAGGTAGTGAGCGGGCAAACAGGCCCAACCCCCACTCTTACACTCGCCCAAGCCAACGGCATGTACCAGATGCTCAGCAGGCTCTGCTCACACTTACTGGCCTGAGGCCAAACCCCGACCAACAACATTGGACACTTTATGGAACAAAAAGCCTTCACTATATCATCCTGGAATATCCAAGGTCTGAGGTCATCTGCCTTTGGCCTAAAGAGCAGGAACCCGGACTTCACCAAAGAAATCGGTAATGCAGACATTGTCATCCTGCAAGAAACCTGGTACAGAGGAGACGGACCCACTGGTTGCCCTCTAGGTTACAGAGAGCTGGTAGTCCCATCCACCAAACTACTAGGTGTGAAACAGGGAAGGGACTCTGGGGGAATGCTAATTTGGTATAGAGCAGACCTAACTCACTCTATTTAATTAATCAAAACAGGAACATTTTACATTTGGCTAGAAATTGAAAAGGAAATTATCTTAACAGAGAAAAATGTCCTCCTGTGTGCTACCTATATCCCCCCACTAGAATCCCCATACTTTAATGAAGACAGCTTCTCCATCCTGGAGGGGGAAATCAATCATTTCCAGGCCCAGGGACATGTATTAGTCTGTGGCGACCTAAATGCCAGAACTGGACAGGAACCTGACACCCTCAGCACACAGGGGGACAAACACCTACCTGGAGGTGACAGCATTCCCTCCCCCATATGCCCACCTAGGCACAACTATGACAACATAACCAACAAAAACGGGTCACAACTCCTGCAGCTCTGTCGCACGCTGGGTATGTACATAGTCAATGGTAGGCTTCGAGGGGACTCCTATGGTAGGTACACCTATAGCTCATCTCTTGGCAGTAGCACTGTAGACTACTTTATCACTGACCTCAACCCAGAGTCTCTCAGAGCGTTCACAGTCAGCCCACTGACACCCCTATCAGACCAGAGCAAAATCACAGTCTACTTGAACATAGCAATACTCAATCATGAGGCATCAAAGCCAAAGGAACTGAATAACATTAAGAAATGCTATAGATGGAAGGAATGCAGTTTGGAAACCTACCAAAAAACAATTAGGCAACAGCAAATTCAATCCCTTTTAGACAACTTCCTGGGTAAAACGTTCCACTGCAATAGTGAAGGTGTAAACTTGGCAGTAGAAAATCTTAACAGTATATTTGACCTCTCAGCTTCCCTATCAAATCTAAAAATCTCAAATAGAAAACCGAAGAAAATGAACAACAATGACAAATGGTTTGATAAAGAATGCAAAAATCTAAGAAATAAATTGAGAAACCTGTCCAACCAAAAACATAGAGACCCGGAAAACCTGAGTCTACGCCTTCACTATGGTGAATCACTAAAACAATACAGAAATACACTACGGAAAAAGAAGGAACAGCACGTCAGAAATCAGCTCAATGTAATTGAAGAATCCATAGACTCTAACCAATTCTGGGAAAATTGGAAAACACTAAACAAACAACAACACGAAGAATTATCTATCCAAAATGGAGATGTATGGGTAAACCACTTCTCCAATCTTTTTGGCTCTATAACAAAGAATAAAGAGCAAAAACATATACATGATCAAATACAAATCCTAGAATCAACTATTAAAAACTACCAGAACCCACTGGATTCTCCAATTACCTTGAATGAGTTACAGGACAAAATAAAAACCCTCCAACCCAAAAAGGCCTGTGGTGTTGATGGTATCCTTAATGAAATGATCAAATATACAGACAACAAATTCCAATTGGCTATATTAAAACTCTTTAACATCGTCCTTAGCTCTGGCATCTTCCCCAATATTTGGAACCAAGGACTGATCACCCCAATCCACAAAAGTGGAGACAAATTTGACCCCAATAACTACCGTGTAATATGCGTCAACAGTAACCTTGGGAAAATACTCTGCATTATCATTAACTTCTTGAGAATACAGGGGGTGCTGTTTTCACATTAGCATAATTGCCTCTACAGATTAAACTGCTTCTTATTCAATTATTGCTGTTACTATATGCATATAACCATATACCATTGGATAGAAAACAAGCTATGGTTTCTAAATCCGTTTCAATTTTGTCTCTGAGTGAAACACAGGTCATTTGACAGCACTTTCCCTGAGCCAGAAGAAGATTGCAAGATGTGTATGCTCGCTTCAACGCTCTGCCTATATATGGTCACGCCACCTATGACCCGAAACACACTTCCTTCTTCTTCCTCTGGGTGTCAGGAAGACGTCAGAGGAGAAATTTTTTGTTTATCTTGTACTGACGTGAAATAAGACCTATTTCTTTAGCGTGACCGACAACTTCCGGTTTTCTGAAACGCGCGTTTTAGAGGTGCAATTGTCTTTTGTTATGCTGACGTTACGGATGAAAACTATCTCCGTCTCGAAGTTTGTTTGATACATGTGACCATATCATCGTAATGTATGTTTTTTCAATATAGTTTAATCAGATTATTTGAATTTTTTCGGGAGTTTTGCCGTGTTCCGTTCTGTGAGTTTTTTAACTTTGGACAGGGACCGTGCCAGTCGACCAGTACCCAGCTAAATGAAGAGGAAAAGTTGCCATTGTGAATGGATTGAACGACTCATCAGGACTAAGGACACCTTGATCAACATTCTGATGAAAGATCAGCAATAGTAAGACCCAATTTACGATGTTATTTCATATATCTGTTGTGCATGTGAACTGGTCGGGCGCGCCCAGCTGGTTCTGGCTGGCGTGGCTATGCTAAATTAGCGCTACATTTTGTTTTCGCTATAAAACATTTAATAAATCTGAAATATTGTTTGGATTCACCAGATGTTGGGCTTTCAATATCTGTACGCTGTGTATTTTTTCTGAAATGTTTTAAGACAAGTAATTAGTTATATAACGTTGGTCTCTGTAATTGTTCTAGCTGCATCAGCACTATATCAGATTGCAGCTGCAATGTAGAACTGTGATTTATACCTGAAAAATGCACATTTAAAAAAAAAAAACTATGCTATACCATAAATATGTTATCAGACTGTCATCTTATGAATTTGTTTGTTGGTTAGTGGCTATCAATATCTTAGTTTAGCCGAATTGGTGATAGCACCTGATGGAGTAAGAAACTGTTGGAGTAAGAAAATGGTGTCTTTTGCTAACGTGTTTAGCTAATAGATTTACATATTGTGTCTTCCCTGTAAAACATTTAAAAAATCTGAAATGGTGGTTTTATTCACAAGATCTGTGTCTTTCATTGGGTGTCTTGGACTTGTGATTTAATGATATTTAGATGCTACTATTTAATTGTGACGCTATGCTAGCGATGCTAATCAGTGTGGGGGGGGTGGGGGGTGCTCCCGGATCCGGGTTAGGTACTCTGTAGAGGTTAACAGCAGACTCGTACATTTCCTCAATGAAAACAATGTACTGAGCAAATGTCAAATTGGCTTTTTACCAAATTACCGTACAACAGACCATGTATTCACCCTACACACCCTAATTGACAACCAAACAAACCAAAACAAAGGCAAAGTCTTCTCATGCTTTGTTGATTTCAAAAAAGCCTTCGACTCAATTTGGCATGAGGGTCTGCTATACAAATTGATGGAAAGTGGTGTTGGGGGTAAAACATACGACATCATAAAATCCATGTACACAAACAACAAGTGTGCGGTTAAAATTGGCAAAAAACACACACATTTCTTCACACAGGGTCGTGGGGTGAGACAGGGATGCAGCTTAAGCCCCACCCTCTTCAACATATATATCAACGAATTGGCGCGGGCACTAGAACAGTCTGCAGCACCCGGTCTCACCCTACTAGAATCCGAAGTCAAATGTCTACTGTTTGCTGATGATCTGGTGCTTCTGTCACCAACCAAGGAGGGCCTACAGCAGCACCTAGATCTTCTGCACAGATTCTGTCAGACCTGGGCCCTGACAGTAAATCTCAGTAAGACCAAAATAATGGTGTTCCAAAAAAGGTCCAGTCGCCAGGACCACAAATTCCATCTAGACACCGTTGCCCTAGAGCACACAAAAAACTATACATACCTCGGCCTAAACATCAGCACCACAGGTAGCTTCCACAGAGCTGTGAACGATCTGAGAGACAAGGCAAGAAGGGCATTCTATGCCATCAAAAGGAACATAAATTTCAACATACCAATTAGGATCTGGCTAAAAATACTTGAATCAGTCATAGAGCCCATTGCCCTTTATGGTTGTGAGGTCTGGGGTCCGCTCACCAACCAAGATTTCACAAAATGGGACAAACACCAAATTGAGACTCTGCATGCAGAATTCTGCAAAAATATCCTCCGTGTACAACGTAGAACACCAAATAATGCATGCAGAGCAGAATTAGGCCGATACCCACTAATTATCAAAATCCAGAAAAGAGCCGTTAAATTCTACAACCACCTAAAAGGAAGCGATTCCCAAACCTTCCATAACAAAGCCATCACCTACAGAGAGATGAACCTGGAGAAGAGTCCCCTAAGCAAGCTGGTCCTAGGGCTCTGTTCACAAACACAAACACACCCCACAGAGCCCCAGGACAACAGCACAATTAGACCCAACCAAATCATGAGAAAACAAAAAGATAATTACTTGACACATTGGAAAGAATTAACAAAAAAACAGAGCAAACTAGAATGCTATTTGGCCCTAAACAGAGAGTATACAGTGGCAGAATACCTAACCACTGTGACTGACCCAAACTTAAGGAAAGCTTTGACTATGTACAGACTCAGTGAGCATAGCCTTGCTATTGAGAAAGGCCGCCGTAGGCAGACATGGCTCTCAAGAGAAGACAGGCTATGTGCTCACTGCCCACAAAATGAGGTGGAAACTGAGCTGCACTTCCTAACCTCCTGCCCAATGTATGACCATATTAGAGAGACATATTTCCCTCAGATTACACAGATCCACAAAGAATTCGAAAACAAATCCAATTTTGATAAACTCCCATATCTACTGGGTGAAATTCCACAGTGTGCCATCACAGCAGCAAGATTTGTGACCTGTTGCCACCAGAAAAGGGCAACCAGTGAAGAACAAACACCATTGTAAATACAACCCATATTTATGTTTATTTATTTTAACTTGTGTGCTTTAACCATTTGTACATTGTTACAACACTGCATATATATAATATGACATTTGTAATGTCTTTATTGTTTTGAAACTTCTGTATGTGTAATGTTTACTGTTCATTTTTATTGTTTATTTGACTTTTGTATATTATCTACCTCACTTGCTTTGGCAATGTTAACACATGTTTCCCATGCCAATAAAGCCCCTTGAATTGAATTGAATTGAATTGAATTGAGAGAGAGAGAGAGAGAGAGAGAGAGAGAGAGAGAGAGAGAGAGAGAGAGAGAGAGAGAGAGAGAGAGAGAGAGAGAGAGAGAGAGAGAGAGAGAGAGAGAGAGAGAGACATGGAGAGACATGGAGAGAGAGAGAGACATGGAGAGACATGGAGAGAGAGAGACATGGAGAGAGAGAGACATGGAGAGAGAGAGACATGGAGAGAGAGAGACATGGAGAGAGAGAGACATGGAGAGAGAGAGACATGGAGAGAGAGAGACATGGAGAGAGACAGAGAGAGAGAGAGAGAGAGAGAGAGAGAGAGAGAGAGAGAGAGACATTTGTAATGTCTTTATTGTTTTGAAACTTCTGTATGTGTAATGTTTACTGTTAATTTTTATTGTTTATTTCAATTTTGTATATTATCTACCTCACTTGCTTTGCAATGTTAACACATGTTTCCCATGCCAATAAAGTCCCTTAAATTGAATTGAATTGAGAGGGAGAGAGAGTGAGAGTGAGAGTGAGAGTGAGAGAGAGAGACAGAGAGAGAGAGAGAGAAAGAGAGAGAGAGAGAGAGAGAGAGAGGAGAGAGAGAGAGAGAGAGAGAGAGAGGAGAGAGAGAGAGAGAGAGAGAGAGAGAGAGAGAGAGAGAGAGAGAGAGAGAGAGAAAGAGAGAGGGGTGGGGGCAGTGGGTGGGGCAGTGGGTGGAGTCAGGAGAATAAACTCAGTTAAGTTTGTGTCATTGTGTAACAAAGTTGGTGACTCACTGCAATAGAATTTCTGTGTGTGCCCCTAGTGTGGCTATTGTTTTATATCTTGACGACACACACACACACACACACACACACACACACACACACACACACACACACACACACACACACACACACACACACACACACACACACACACACACACACACACACACACACACACACACACACACACACACACACACACACACACACAAGCAGACACACAGAAACGCATTCAGGCCATTCATGTGATTTGGGGTTGAGACTGGTTGATGTTGAAACATGAAACAGCGAGGATTTGAATTCCAGGATGGGACCCTTCTGGGCTGCCAGGGAGTGTAACAGTAGCAGTAGTGGAATACTGTAATATAAGTGGAGAAATCCATGGGTTAAACAAATTATGCATAATTTGAAAACATATACTGTATTTCAGCTGAGCAAGAAATGATTTGACTGTAAACTGTTCTGGCACTCAGAAACTATCAGTGACATTTCTGTTCCATTAAAACAAAAACAACATGTTACAAACAGAAAACACTGATCCTTCCTGTCAAAAATAGAACCCAGGTAGGGTAGCCATGGTAACTGTACAGAAGGGAAACAAGCAGAAAGCAAATAATCCAACTGCCACCCACCACAGCATAGAACTACAATGAACTAGAAGAGTATGACTGGAACACAGCTGACCACAGGAATGCTCTAAACAGTACCAGTCTGGTCTGCTGCTCTGTTCAGGCTGTTACCCTGTACAAACTTCTCAGCCAACTAACACTGACAGTCAGATCTCTTAGACTGGTCTTGGTTTCGTCAGTAGAAAAATACGACATGGTAACATTACTGTTAATTGCTGTCAATGGACATGGTTTACTAAACATCCACTACAGTTGGGATGTGTTGTGGGAAAATGGTGCCAACTTCAGGACCGTGTGTGTGTGTGTGTGTGTGTGTGTGTGTGTGTGTTCAGAGTCAACCAGAGGTTTATACAGATGAAGAGGCTTAATTACAAATTGAAGAATCTGAGTGAAATGGGAACATGTCTTCAGCTAAATGAAAGACAGATGAGAGTTGTTTCTCTCCACTCCAGTCTCCACTTTCCACTACAGTCTCTTCTCCACTCTCCACTCCAGTCTCTTCTCCAGTCTCCAGTCTCCACTCTCCACTTTCCACTCCAGTCTCTTCTCCACTCTCCACTCCAGTCTCTTCTCCACTCTCGTCTCTTCTCCACTTTCCACTCCAGTCTCCACTCCACTCTCCACTCCAGTATCTTATCCACTCTCCACTCCAGTATCTTCTCCACTCTGCACTCTAGTCTCTTCTCCACTCTGCACTCCAGTCTCATCTCCACCTTCTACTCTCCACTCCAGTATCGTCTCCACTCTCCACTCCACTCTCTTCTCCACTCCCCACTCCAGTATCTTCTCCACTCTCCACCCCAGTCTCTTCTCCACTCTCCACTCCAGTCTCTTCTCCACTCTGCACTCCAGTCTCTTCTCCACTCTCCACTCTCCACTCCAGTCTCTTCTCCACTCTCCACTCTCCCCTTCAGTCTCTTCTCCACTCTCCGCTCCAGTCTCTTCTCCACTCTCCGCTCCAGTCTCTTCTCCACTCTCCACTCCAGTCTCTTCTCCACTCTCCACTCCAGTCTCTTTTCCACTCTCCGCTCCAGTCTCTTCTCTACTCTCCGCTCCAGTCTCTTCTCCACTCTCCACTCCAGTCTCTTCTCCACTCTCCACTCCAGTCTCTTCTCCACTCTCCACTCTCTGCTCCAGTCTCTTCTCCACTCTCCACTCTCTGCTCCAGTGTCTTCTCCACTCTCTCTCTTTCTCTTTCAGTTGTAGTTGTGTCAGTACAGACATGTTTCAGGTATTATTTTGTGAACCCTAAGGCTAAAGTCAACTTTGCTCTGCCCTCTCTAAGTACTCATAAAAACTAAAGCAGGCCAACACCCTACATGTGCAAAACCTGTTCTGCTGCTTGAATGTTATTAGCTGTGTTTTGTCTCTATCTGGCCCTGGAATAGAGAGAGATGATGAATAACATCACTGATGTCGTTACACTGTGTTGTGGTTATTGTAGTAGAGATATCCAGCCTTCCCTTTATTTAACCAGGTTGAATGAGCGCTGCAACCAGGGAACAGGCAATATGAGACATACTGTACATCAATGGTCTCTCTGTTTGTTCACTGTAGGTGCTGCTAAAACGGTGAGCTCTCACACACGCACGCATACTCACACAAACACACACATACACACACAGTGGAGAGAGGGTGATGTTTATTGAAAAGGAGGGAAGTTACCAAGCTATATTGATGACACTATTGTGTATGTTTTGTACAGTGTGTTTGTGTGTGTGTGTGTGTGTGTGTGTGTGTGTGTGTGTGTGTGTGTGTGTGTGTGTGTGTGTGTGTGTGTGTGTGTGTGTGTGTGTGTGTGTGTGTGTGTGTGTGTGTGTGTCTGTGCTCCGTGCTGCTAAATGGCATATATTATAGTGTGTTTGTATACCTGTATGCAATGTGCCGTGGTGAACAGTATATGTCCGGCCACATCCATGTGGTATGAGTCATTAATGAGTCACGGTAGTCATGGTGCGTGCCTTTTGTTGGTAAACAGGCCAGGGAACCGAGACTCTGCAGGGACCGAGACTATGTCGGCTTCCTCTCTCTCTCTCTCTCTCTCTCTCTCTCTCTCTCTCTCTCTCTCTCGCTCTCTCTCTCTCTCTCTTTCTCTCTCTCTCTCTCTCTCTCTCTCTCTCTCTCTCTCTCTCTCTCTCTCTCCCTCTCTCTCTCTCTCTCTCTCTCTCTCTCTCTCTCTCTCTCTCTCTCTCTCTCTCTCTCTCGCTCTCTCTCTCATTGTGGAAAACTACAACTATCCTCCCCTCCCTCTGTCCCTCCTTCCCTACCTTTCTCTAACTCCCATTTTGTCTCTCTCCTTCCTGTTCTCACTCTCTCTCTACTGCTGTTCTCTCTTTTTCCTCTTCCTTCTTTTTTTGTAAATCTCTTCAGTCAAACCAACCAACAATTTAAAGAATCTGTTGTATAAATCATACGAACTCACTCACTGTCCTCGTTTGCCCCCGTGTCCACTTCATCTCTCTCTCTCTCTCGCTCTCTCTCTCTCTCTCTCTCTCGCGCTCTCTCTCTCTCTCTCTCGTCCGAAAACAGAGGCAGTTGTTATGACACCTCTTAAAGACTTCCTGATGCCATTCCCTGCCCCCATGTCTCCCCTGCCCATGCCAACTAACACCAACACTCCTCCCACAACCTCCCCATGTCTCCCCCTTAAACCTATGCCATTCCCTGCCCCCATGTCTCCCCTGCCCATGCCCACTAGCTCTCTCCTTCCTCCTCTGCCTCCCTCTGCCTTCCCATAACTCCTATAGCAGTCCGTCTACCCCTGGATGCCAACTACTACCCTTCCCCCTCCCCTGGCACCTTTGCACGATAGCAGAGCTCACTGGTGCAAACACAGCAGCATAGCAGAGGATATCCTCAAAAGACACACCCAATTTCACCCTGCACACTCTCTCTCTCTTTCTCTCTCACAAATTTACAATAAATATTACACTCATAGAAGTTCCAAAAGAATAAAGACATTTCAAATGTCATATTATGTCTATATACAGTGGTTTAATGATGTGCAAATAGTTAAAGTACAAAAGGGAAAATAAATAAATATTAATATGGGTTGTATTTACAATGGTGTTTGTTCTTCACTTGTTGCCCTTTTCTTGTGGCAACAGGTCACACATATTTCTGCTCTGATGACACACTGTGGCATTTCACCCAGTAGATATGAGTTTATCAAAATTGGGTTTGTTTACCAATTCTTTGTGGGTCTGTGTGATCTGAGGGAAATATGTGTCTCTAATATGGTCATACATTGGGCAGGAGGTTAGGAGTTCAGTTTCCACCTCATTTTATGGGCAGTGTGCACATAGCCTGTCTTCTCTTGAGAGCCAGGTCTGCCTACGGTGGCCTTTCTCAATAGCAAGGCTATGCTATTGCTATGCTCTCTCTGTAAGAGTTGGCTTTGTTAAGGAAGGTTTGGGAATCGCTTCCTTTTAGGTGGTTGTAGAATTTAACGTCTCTTTTCTGGAATTTGATCATTAGCGGGTATCGGCCTAATTCTGCTCTGCATTCATTATTTGGTGTTTTACGTTGTACTCTGAGGATATTTTTGCAGAATTCTGCATGCAGAATCTTAATTTGGTGTTTGTCCCATTTTGTGAATTCTTGGTTGGTGAGCAGAGCCCAGACCTCACAACCATAAAGGGCAATGGGTTCTTCTATAACTGATTCAAGTATTTTTAGCCAGATCCTAATTGGTATGTCGAATTTTATGTTTCTTTTGATGGCACAGAAGGCCCTTTTTGCCTTGTCTCTCAGCTCGTTCACAACTTTGTGGAAGTTACCTGTGGTGCTGATGTTGAAGAGGGTGGGGCTTAAGCTGCATCCCTGTATCAAACCACAGACCTGTGGAAAGAAATATGTGTGTTTTTTTTTGCCAATTTTAACCGCACACTTGTTGTTTGTGTACATGGATTTTATAATGTCGTACAGTGGGAAGAAAAAGTATGTGAACCCTTTAGAATGAACTAGATTTATGCATAAATTGGTCATAAAATTTGATCTAAGTCACAACAATAGACAAACACAGTCTGCTTATACTAATAACACACAAGCAATCATCATTTTTCATGTCTTTATTGAACACACCGTGTAAACATTCACAGTGCAGGTTGGAAAAAGTATGTGAACCCTTGGATTTAAGAACAGGTTGACTCTCCTTTGGCAGCAAAAACGTCAACCAAACATTTTCTGTAGTTGTGGATCAGACCTGCACAATGGTCAGGAGGAATTTTGGACCATTCCTCTTTAAAAAACTGTTTCAGTTCCATAATATTCTTGGGATGTCTGCTGTGAACCGCTCTCGAGGTCATGCCACAGCATCTCAATCGGGTTGAGGTCAGGACTGACTGGGCCACTCCAGAATGCGTATTTTCTTCTGTTGAAGCTATTCTGTTGTTGATGTACTTCTGTGTTTTGGGTCGTTGTCCTGTTGCATCACCTAACTTCTGTTGAGCTTCAATTGGCGGACAGATAGCTTTACATTTCCCAGCAAAATGTATTGATAAACTTGGGGATTCCTTTTGCTGTTGATGATAGCAAGCTGTCCAGGCCCTGATACAGCAAAGCAGCCCCAAAGCATGATGCTCCCCTTCACCATACTTTACAGTTGGGATGAGGTTTTGATGTTGGTGTGCTGTTCCTTTTTTTCTCCATACGTTACTTCCAAACAACTCAACTTTAGTTTCTTCCATCCACAGAATATTTTGCCAGTAGCGCTGTGCACTTTTGCGAACTTTAAACATCTTCTGTGGTGTCCTCCCATGAACACCATTCTTGTTTAGTGTTTTACGTATTGTATACTCGTCAACAGAGAGTGCAGCAACAGTGCTGAAATTTCTCAATTTATAGACAATTTGTCTTACCGTGGACTGACTTTTAGAGATAGTTTTGTAACCCTTTTCTATGCAAGGCAACAATTCTTAATCATAGGTCTTATGAGATATCTTTTGTTTGAGGCATGGGTCACATCAGGCAATGCTTCTAGTGAATAGCAAACTCAAATTTTGTGACTGTTTTTTTATAGAGCAGGGCAGCTCTAACCAAAATTTCCAATCTCGTCTCATTGATTGGACTCCAGGTTAGTTGACACCTGACTCTAATTAGCTTTTGGAGAAGTCATTAGCCTAGGGGTTCACATACTTTTCAAACCTACACTTTGAATATTTAAATGATGTATTCAATATAGACAAGAAAAATACAATAATTTGTGTGTTATTAGTTTAAGCACACTGTTTGTCTATTGTTGTGACTTAGATGAGGATCAGATCAAATTTTATGACTAATTTATGTACAAATCCAGGTAATCTTTTTCATTTATTTTTATTTCACCTATATTTACACTAACTAGGTAGGCCAGTTGAGAACAAGTTCTCATTTACAACTGCGACCTGGCCAAGATAAAGCAAAGCAGTGCGACAAAAACAACAACACAGAGTTACACATAAACAAACATACAGTCAATAACACAACAGAAAAGTCTATATACAGTGTGTGCAACTGTAGAAGATTAGGGAGGTAAGGCAAATTTTGGGATGGTGAATTTTGGACCATTCCTCCTGACAGAGCTAGTGTAACTGAGTCAGGTTTGTAGGCTTCCTTGCTCGCACATGTTTTTTCAGTTCTGCACACACATTTTCTACAGGATTGAGGTCAGGGCTTTGTGATGGACACTCCAATACCTTGACTTTGTTGTCCTTAAGCCATTTTGTCACAACTTTGGAAGTATGCTTGGGGTCATTGTCCATTTGGAAGACCCATTTGCGACCAAGCTTTATCTTCCTGACTGATGTCTTGAGATGTTGGTTCAATATATCCACATAATTTTCTTCCCTCATGATGCCATCTATTTTGTGAAGTGCACCAGTCCCTCCTGCAGCAAAGCACCCCCACAACATGATGCTGCCACCCCCGTGCTTCACGGTTGGGATGGTGTTCTTCGGCTTGCAAGCCTCCCACTTTTCCTCCAAACATAACGATGGTCATTATGGCCAAACAGTTCTATTTTTGTTTTATCCCCATGTGCAGATGCAACCCGTAGTCTGGATTTTTTATGGCTGTTTCGGAACAGTCTCTTCTTCCTTGCTGAGCAGCCTTGCAGGTATGTCGATATAGGACTTGTTTTACTGTGGATATAGATACGTTTGTACCTGTTTCCTCCAGCATCTTCACAAGGTCCTTTGCTGTTGTTCTGGGATTGATTTGCACTTTTCGCACCTAAGTACGTTCATCTCTAGGAGACAGAACGTGTCTCCTTCCTGAGCGGTATGACGGCTGCATGGTCCCATTACGTTTATACTTGCGTACTATTGTTTGTACAGATGAACGTGGTACCTTCAGGCGTTTGGAAATTGCTCCCAAGGATGAACCAGACTTGTGGAGGTCTACAATATTTTTTCTGAGGTCTTGGCTGATTTCTTTTGATTTCCCCATGATGTCAAGCAAAGAGGCACTGAGTTTGAAGGTAGACCTTGAAATACATCCACAGGTACACCTCCAATTGACTCAAATTATGTCAATTAGCCTATCAGAAGATTCTAAAGCCATGATATCATTTTCTGGAATTTCTGGAAGGCACAGTCAACTTAGTGTATGTAAACTTCTGACCCACTGGAATTGTGATACAGTGGAATAATCTGTCTATAAACAATTGTTGGAAAAATTAGTAGATGTTCTAACTGACTTGCCAAAACTATAGTTTGTTAAAAATAAACTTGTGGAGTGGTTGAAAATTAGTTTTAATGACCCCAACCTAAGTGTATGTAAACTTGCAACTTCAACTGTAGGTTTTGTAGTTGTCCTCGTATTCTAAGTAAGAACCATCCAGTGTAGTGGTGCTAGTCGGGCGGGAGGGTGCAGACAGCGATCGGTTGAAGAGCATGCATTTAGTTTAACAAGCATTTAAAAGCAGTTGGAGTCCATGGAAGGAGTGTTGTATGGCATTGAAGCTCGTTTGGAGGTTTGTTAACACAGCGTCCAAAGAAGGGCCAGATGTATACAGAATGGTGTCATCTGCGTAGAGGTGGATCAGAGAATCACCAGCAGCAAGAGCGACATCATTGATATATACAGAGAAAAGAGTCGGCCCGAGAATTGAACCCTGTGGGACCCCCATAGAGACTGCCAGAGGTCCGGACAACAGGCCCTCCGATTTGACACACTGAACTCTATCTGAGAAGTAGTTGGTGAACCAGGCGAGGCAGTCATTTGAGAGACCAAGGCTATTGAGTCTGATGATAAGAATGCGGTGATTGTCCAAAGCCTTAGCCAGGTCGATAAAGACGGCTGCACGGTACTGTCTTTTATCGATGACAGTTATGAAATCGTTTAGTACCTTGAGCGTGGCTGAGTTGCACCTATGACCAGCTTGGAAACCAGATTGCATAGCGGAGAAGGTACGGTGGGATTCGAAATGGTCGATGATCTGTTTGTTAACTTGGCTTTCGAAGATTTTAGAAAGGCAGGGCAGGATGGATATAGGTCTATAACAGTTTGGGTCTAGAGTGTCTCCCCCTTTGAAGAGGGGGATGACCGCGGCAGCTTTCCAGTCTTTGGGGATCTCAGATGATACGAAGGAGAAGTTGAAAAGATTAGTAATAGAGGATGCAACAATTTCGGCGGATAATTTTAGAAAGAGAGGGTCCAGATTGTCTAGCCCAGCTGATTTGTAGCGATCCAGATTTTGCAGCTCTTTCAGAACATCAGCTATCTGGATTTGGGTGAAGGAGAAGCGGGGGAAGGGGGAAAGTTGCTGCAGGGGGTGCGGAGCTGTTGGCCGGGGTAGGGGTAGCCAGGTGGAAAGCAAGGCCAGCCGTAGAAAAATGCTTATTGAAATGATCGATTATCGTAGATTTATCGGTGGTGACAGTGTTTCCTAGCCTCAGTGCAGTGGGCAGCAGGGAGGAGATGCTCTTATTCTCCATGGACTTTACAGTGTCCCAAAACTTTTTGGAATTAGTCCTGGAGGATGCACATTTCTGTTTGAAAAAGCTAGCCTTAGCTTTCCTAACTGACTGTGTATATTGGTTCCTGACTTCCTTGAAAAGTTACATATCACAGGGGCTATTCGATGCTAATGCAGAACGCCACAGGATGTTTTTGTGCTGGTCAAGGGCAGTCAAGTTTGGGGTGAACCAAGGGCTATATCTGTTCTTAGTTCTTCATTTTTGTAATGGGGCTTATTTAAGATGGTGAGGAAAGCACTTTTAACCTGTCTAGGACTGGGGTTCCGCTAGCGGCACCCCATTCCGCTAGCAGAACCCCTCGCCAACAGCCATAGAAATTGCAGGGCGCCAAATACTAATCAACAGAAATCTCATAAATCAAATTTCTCAAACATACAAGTATTAGGTACCATTATAAAGAAATAATTCTCGTTAATCCAGCCACAGTGTCTGATTTCAAAAATGCTTTACAGCGAAAGCTCCACAAACGATTATGTTAGGTCACCACCAAGTCACAAAAAAACCCTGCCATTTTTCCCGCCAAAGAGAGGAGTCACAAAAAGCACACATAGCGATAAAATTAATCACTAACCTTTGATGATCTTCATCAGATGACACTCATAGAACTTCATGTTACGCAATACATGTATGTTTTGTTCGATAAAGTGCATATTTATATCCAAAAATCAAATTTTACATTGGTGTGTTATGTTCAGTAGTTCAAAAACATGCTATGATTTTGCAGAGAGCCACATGAATTCACAGAAATACTCATTATAAATGTTGATGAAAATTCAAGTGTTATGCATGGAACTTTGGATATACTTCTCCTTAATGCAACCGCTGTGTCAGATTTTTTTTTAAATTCACGGAAAAAGCATAATCTGAGAACAGCGCTCAGAGCCCAAACCAGCCAAAATAAATATCCGCCATGTTGCGCCGTCAACATTAGTCTGAAACATTAGTCTGAAATAGCATTATGAATATTCACTTACCTTTGATGGTCTTCATCAGAATGCACTCCCAGGAATCGCAGTTCCACAATAAATGTTTGTTTTGTTCGATAATGTCCATCATTTATGTCCATTTATGTCAAAATAGCTTCTTTTGTTAGGGCATTTGGTAAACAAATCCAAAAGCGCGTTCAGGTCCAGTCGGACGAAAAGTTCAAAAAGTTATATTACAGATCGAAGAAACTTGTCAAACTAAGTATAGAATCAATCTTTAGGATGTTTTTATCATAAATGTTCAATAATGTTCCAACCGGAGAATTCCATTGTCTGTAGAAAAGCAATGGAACGAGAGCTACCTCTCATGTGAAATGCGCGTGACTGAGAACGAGGCTGCTGGCAGACCCCTTAGTCAAACAGCTCCCATCCGGCCCCCCTTCACATGAGAAGCTTGAAACAACGTTCTAAAGACGGTTGACATCTAGTGGAAGCCTTAGGAAGTGCAACATAACCCATATTCCACTGTGAATTCGATAGGGTCTGAGTTCAAAAACTACAAACCTCAGATTTCCCACTTCCCGTTTGGATTTCTTCTCAGGTTTTTGCCTGCCATATGAGTTCTGTTATAATCACAGACATCATTGAAACAGTTGTAGAAACTTCAGAGTGTTTTCTATCCAATACTAATAATAATATGCATATATTAGCATCTGGGACTGAGTAGGAGGCAGTTCACTCTGGGCACGCTATTCATCCAAAAGTGAAAATGCTGCCCCCTATCCTAAAGTTAAAGAGCAACCAGGCATCCTCTACAGACGGGATGTGGCCAATATCCTTCCAGGATTTCCGCTCCAGGTCGATTAGAAAGGCCTGCTCGCTGAAGTGTTTTAGGGAGCGTTTGACAGTGATGAGAGGTTGTTGTTTGACCGCGGATCCATTACGGACGCAGGCAATGAGGCAGTGAACGCTGAGATCCTGGTTGAAGACAGCAGAGGTGTATTTAGAGGGCAAGTTGGTCAGGATGATATCTAAGAGGGTGCCCATGGTTACGGATTTAGGATTGTACCTGGTAGGTTCCTTGATGATTTGTGTGAGATTGAGGGCATCTAGCTTAGATTGTGGGACGGCCGGGGTGTTAAGCATATCCCAGTGTCACGACTTCCGCCGAAGTCGGTCCCTCTCCTTGTTCGGGCAGCATTCGGCGGTCGGCGTCACCGGCCTTCTAGCCATTTTCATTTTCCTTTGTTTTGTCTTTGTTTTACACACCCGGTTTCAATTCCCCAATTACATGTTCATTATTTAACCCTCTGTTTTCCCCATGGTTTTTGTGCGTGTTTGGTCGTTGTTGAGTGGTCGAGATTTCTGTGAGCTGGTGTGTTTTCCCAGCGTGGAATATATTGTTGTTTTATTTAAAAGTAAAGTACGTTTTTACTCAGTTCTGTGTCCTGCGCCTGACTCCGTCCTACCCGCTGCACACTGACACTTGAGAGAAACACGCACCCAAAATATGGAGTCAGCAGGTACTCCCAGTCCTCCGTTACCAGTGGAGGAGCGCGTCCAGCAGCACGCAACAATGCTCCAAAATCTTGGCACAGCCATGGATCACGTGCTGCACACCATGGAGCGATGGGAGAGAGGGGGTTTTCCCACACCCCCATCAACTTCACCCCAACCCACACCACCGTCCACCCCTCCGTCACCTGGACCCAGTGGGATTCGACTCTCGCTCCCGTGAGCATATGATGGGATGGCTGCCGGGTGCCAGGGGTTCCTGCTCCAGTTGGCGACCGTCCACCCGGCTCCCTCGGACATGAAAGCGTGTCCGCCCTCATCTCCTGTTTGTCGGGGAAAGCGCTTGAGTGGGCCAATGCCGTATGGGGAGGAGTAGACGCAGCGTTGGTCCGCTATGAGGATTTCAGGGGGGAACGCTTGTTCCATCTCAGACAGGGGATGAGGAGTGCACAGGACTTCGCACTGGACTTCAAGACCCTGGCTGCCAGCACGGGATGGAATGAGAGGGCCCTGATCGACCATTACCGGTGCAGTCTGCGTGAGGACGTCCGTCGGGAGCTAGCTTGCAGGGACACCACCCTTAACTTCTCTAGGGTAGGGGGCAGCATTCGGAATTTTGGATGAAATGCATGCCCAAATTAAACAGCCTGTTTCTTGGGCCCAGAAGATATGATATGCATATAACTGGTAGATTTGGATAGAAAACACTATAAAGTTTCGAAAACTGTTAAAATAGTGTCTGTGAGTTTAACAGAACTGAGATGGCATGGGGAAAACCTGAGATAAGTCCATTCAGGAAGTAGTTTATTTTTTGGTTTGTAGTTTTCTATTTAATGCCATTACAGTATCCCTTGACTTAGGACTCAACTTGCAGTTTCTATGCCTTCCACTCGATGTCAACAGTCTTTAGAATGTGTTTTAGTCTTGTATTCCGAAAAATTAGGAAGTAAGAGCAGTCTGAATGAGTGGACCCTAAAGTTTCACAGAGCTTTCTCCTGCGCAAGACCAAGAGAGTGCGTTTCTTGTTTACATTTTATATTGACAACGTTATTGTCCGGGTGAAATAGTATCGATTATTTAGGCTAAAAACAACCTGAGGTTTGAATATAAACATCGTTTGACATGTTTCTATGAACTTTACTGATACAATTTGGATTTTTTTGTCTTCCTGTTTTGACTGTGTTTCAGCCTGTGGATTACTGAAGAAAACGCGCGAACAAAACGGAGGTTTTTGGGTATAAAGAGACTTTATCGATCAAGAGGAACATTTATTGAGTAAATGAATGTCTGCTGAGTGCAACCATATGAATATCATCAAAGGTAAGGGATTCATTTTATATCTATTTCTAAATTGTGTAACTGTTCTATCTGGCTGGCTACTGTTTGTAATGATTTGTCTTGTGGGCTATGTTATCATAATCGTAATGTATGCTTTCGCCGTAAAGCATTTTTAAAATCTGACACCGTGGTTGGATTCACAAGAAGTTAATCTTTAAACCTGTGTAAAATATGTTTTGTTTTCTGAATTTTTATAATGAGTATTTCTGTATTTGAATTTGGCGCCCAGCAGTTTCACTGGCTGTTGAAGTGGTGGGACGCTACCGTCTCACGTGCCCAAGAGAGGTTAACCTCGACCAGCTGGTGGATTTATTCATTCGGCTGGATAACCTGTTGGCCACCCGAGGACGTCCAGATCGGGGCTCGTCCATTCCATCCCCCAGCACCTCCGATCCCACAACTATGGAGCTCGGAGGTGCTGCTATGAGGGTGACCGGAGGGGGGTCCACTTCCTGCACCACATGTGGCTGCAGAGGGCACACTGCTGGTCGGTGCTGGGCAGGTTCCCCAGGGAGTCGAGGCAGCAGGCAGGGCACTAGTGGATCATCCCAGGTGAGTGGGCACCCGACTCACCCAGAGCTCCCTGTTGCGCACATGTGTGTGTGTATAGAATTTCCTGAGTTTTCCCCGCATTCCCAGCATAAGGCGCTAGTAGATTCTAGGTTATCAGCTGGTCCTGGCACCGTGGCATCAGAGCCAGATCGAGGCCCCTGCGGTGGATGAATGGTTTTGGCGCTTGGAGGAGACCTGGGACGCGGCCCATGTGCACCTGCAACAGGCCATCAGGCGGCAGAAGGCGAGGGCCGACCACCACCGCAGTTAGGCCCTGGTTCTGGCGCCTTGGCATCAGAGTCAGACCGAGGCTCCTGCAGTGGATGACTAGTTCAGGCGAGCGGAGGAGACATGGGAAGCTGCCCATGTTCACCTTCAGCGGGCCGTGCTGCGCCAAAAAGAGAACGCAGACCGTCACCGCAGTGAGACCGGGTCTGGCTTTCGACCCGAAACTTGCCCCTTCGCCTGCCCTGCCGGAAGCTGGATCCGCTGTTTGTGGGGCCATTTAAAGTCCTGAGGAGACTGGACAAGGTTTGTTATAGGTTACAGTTCGCCCTGCTTACCGTATTAACCCCTCGTTCCATGTGTCTCTCCTCAGGCCGGTGGTGGCTGGTCCGCTCCAGGAGACATAGGTGCGGGAGGTTCCTCCGCCCCCCCGGCGTATACTGTTCGAGCCATCATGGACTCTAGGCGCCGGGCGAGGGGCCTTCAGTACCTCGTGGAGTGGAAGGGGTACGGTCTGGAGGAGAGATGCTGGGTGCCGGTGGAGGACATCCTGGACCCGTCGTTACTGCAGGAATGTCACCGTCTCCACCCTGGTCGTCCTGCGCCTCGTCCTCAGGGTCGTCCCCGAGCCCAGTGTCGGCGCACTGCTGGAGCCGCACGTCAAGGGGGGTACTGTCACGACTTCCGCCGAAGTCGGTCCCTCTCCTTGTTCGGGCGGCTTTCGGTGGTCAACGTCACCGGCCTTCTAGTTTTTGCCAATCCACTTTTCATTTTTCTTTTGATTTGTCTTTGTTTTACACACCTGGTTTCAATTCCACAATTACATGTTCATTATTTAACCCTATGTTTTCCCCATGGTTTTTGTGCGTGTTTGTTCGTTGTTGAGTGGTCGAGATTTCTGTGAGCTGGTGTGTTTTCCCAGAGTGGAATATATTGTTGTTTTATTGTCGAGTAAAGTACATTTTTACTCAGTTCTGTGTCCTGCGTCTGACTCTGTCCTACCCGCTGCACACTGACACATGACACTCAGTTTAGGTCACCTAACAGTACAAACTCTGAAGATAGATGGGGGGGGGCAATCTATTCACATATGGTGTCTAGGGCACAGCTGGGGGCTGAGGTGGGTCTATAACAAGTGGCAACGGTGAGAGACTTGTTTTTTTAAAGGTGGATTTTTAAAAGTAGAAGCTCGAATTGTTTGGGCACAGACTTGGATAGTATGACAGAACTCTGCAGGCTATTTCTGCAGTAGATTGCAACTCCGCCCCCTTTGGCAGTTCTATCTTATCGGAAAATGCTGTAGTTGGGGATGGACATTTCAAGATTTTTGGTGGCCTTCCAAAGCTAGGATTCAGACACGGCTAGGACATCAGGGTTGGCTGAGTGTGCTAAAGCAGTGAATAAAACAAACTTAGGGAGGAGTCTTCTGATGTTAACGTGCATGAAACCAAGGCTTTTACGGTAACAGAAGTCAACAAATGAGAGCTCCTGGGGAATGGGAGTGGTGCTGGGGGTTGCAGGGCCTGGGTTAACCTCTACATCACCAGAGGAACAGAGGAGGAGTAGGATAAGGGTACGGCTAAAGGCTATAAGAACTGGTCGTCTAGTGCATTCGGAACAGAGAGTGGAAGAATGTGGAAGAATAGATTCAAGGCATAATGTACAGACAAGTGTATGGTAGGATGTGAGTACAGTGGAGGTAAACCTAGGCATTGAGTGACGATGAGAGAGATTTTGTCTCCAGAGGCATCAGTTAAGCCAGGTGAGGTCACCGCATGTGTTGGGGGTGGGACAAAAGGGGATTTGGCATATTTGGCATATTTGGCAGGGCTGGGGGCTCTACAGTGAAATAAGACAATAATCAAAACAGCCAAAGGTAAAGGCATATTCATAATTAGGGAGAGGCATGTGTAGCCGAGTGATCATAGGGTCCAATGAGTAGCAATAGGTGAGTCAGGGAGCCGATTCAGTAGTCGCTACTATGCTAGGCGAACTGGAGACATGGTGATTCAGACAGCTAGCGGGCCGGGGAGAGCAGATGGGCCTCCGGCGACGTCGCAACAGAAGAGCCTGTTGAAACCACCTCGGACGATTACGTCAGCAGACTAGTCGTGATGGATCGGCGGGGCTACGTGTTGGCAGTATAGGGTCCAGGCCAATTGGCAAAGAGGTATTGTATCCCAATAATTAGCTGGTGGACCTCTTTGGCTAGCCGGGAGATTGGCCTAGCTCGAGGCTAGCTCAAGGCTAACTGGTTCTTGCTTCGGGGCAGGGACGCTAGCCAGGAGTAGCCACTCGGATTGCAGCTAGCTAGCTGCGATGATCCGGTGTAAAGGTTCAGAGCTTGCGGTAGGAATCCAGAGATGTGGTAGAGAAAAATTTGTCCGATATGCTCTCGGTTGATATCGCTCTGTGCAGACTGGCAGGTATTGACCGAGCTGAGGCTGGATGGTGTCCGAGTTAACGGTGAAGACCACTAGCAGTGACTAATTGACTACTAACTAGCAGCTAGTTAGCTGGCTAGCTCCTGATGAGGGTTCCGGTTCTAAAGTAGAAAAATAGCAGATCCGTACCACATTGGGTGAGGCGGGTTGCAGGAGAGTATATTCAGTTTTTTTTAAATCAACAAAGCATGAGAAGACTGCCTTTATTTTGGTTTGTTTGTCAATTAGGGTGTGCAGGGTGAACACGTGGTCTGTCGTACAATAATCTCTCTCTCTCTCTCTCTCTCTCTCTCTCTCTCTCTCTCTCTCTCTCTCTCTCTCTCTCTCTCTCTCTCTCTCTCTCTGTGTGTGCGAGGTAATTAAAGGAACAGGATCTCCAGACCTCTCCTTCGTGCCCCACCCTTCTTTAACGCTCCCTTTTAAAATCCCGCTGTTTCCTCTCAGGGTAATCTCAAGTTACACACGTTTCTTCTCTTGTCAACTCAATTGCTACTTGACATATCAAACATGATATTTCCGTAGACCTAGCACTGAAGGATTGTCCAACCTGGTATAACAGTAACCTGTAGGGCTACCTTGTTGACTGACTTGTAGGGCTACCTTGTTAACTGACTTGTAGGGCTACCTTGTTGACTGACCTGTAGGGCTACCTTGCTGACTGACTTGTAGGGCTACCTTGCTGACTGACCTGTAGGGCTACCTTGCTTACTGACCTGTAGGGCTACCTTGTTGACTGACCTGTAGGGCTACCTTGTTGACTGACCTGTAGGGCTACCTTGTTGACTGACTTGTAGGGCTACCTTGTTGACTGAGGGCTACCTTGTTGACTGACTTGTAGGGCTACCTTGTTGACTGACTTGTAGGGCTACCTTGCTTACTGACCTGTAGGGCTACCTTGTTGACTGACCTGTAGGGCTACCTTGTTGACTGACCTGTAGGGCTACCTTGTTGACTGACTTGTAGGGCTACCTTGTTGACTGACTTGTAGGGCTACCTTGTTGACTGACTTGTAGGGCTACCTTGTTGACTGACTTGTAGGGCTACCTTGTTGACTGACCTGTAGGGCTACCTTGTTGACTGACTTGTAGGGCTACCTTGTTGACTGACTTGTAGGGCTACCTTGTTGACTGACTTGTAGGGCTACCTTGTTGACTGACTTGTAGGGCTACCTTGTTGACTGACTTGTAGGGCTACCTTGTTGACTGACCTGTAGGGCTACCTTGTTGACTGATTTGTAGGGCTACCTTGTTGACTGACCTGTAGGGCTACCTTGTTGACTGACTTGTAGGGCTACCTTGTTGACTGACTTGTAGGGTTACCTTGTTGACTGACCTGTAGGGCTACCTTGTTGACTGACCTGTAGGGCTACCTTGTTGACTGACCTGTAGGGCTACCTTGCTGACTGACCTGTAGGGCTACCTTGCTGACTGACCTGTAGGGCTACCTTGCTGACTGACCTGTAGGGCTACCTTGCTGACTGACCTGTAGGGCTACCTTGCTGACTGACCTGTAGGGCTACCTTGTTGACTGACGTAACAACAGACAGGGGCCTGGAGTAAAATATGACTGAGAATTCTAGCAACTCCACGAAATGGTAAAAAATTAGGTCAGTTTTTGTTTTCTTTATTAAGTGTGAAATGGGTGTCACTTTCACACTGTGGCTTGGAACTGGGCTTGGGTCACTTGGATTTCACACTTGAATTTTTCTTATCCAGGTTGGTCATCGCCTCCTGGAGCACTGCTGGTTCCACCTTTCCCTGAGACACACAAACGCACACACACACACACACACACACACACACACACACACACACACACACACACACACACACACACACACACACACACACACACACACACACACACACACACACACACACACACTGGGAGCAAGAACCACACCTAGTGATTCAAACCTAATAAACTTTATTGGCATGGTCATGTTGACAGTGCGGTCGAAGCAATTAGCGATGAATTGATAGTGGTGCAAATATATAGTGCTTTAATGATGGTCATTAACGTATGAGTGATCCAAATGGTGTAAAAGTAGTGGTTACTGTTCTTAAACTCATAACTACACATTGATTTACATTACTATATGAAACAAACCATGGTTCAGGCCTTAGAGATACAGATCCATTTAGATGCAGATACAGATCCACACACACACACACACACACACACACACACACACACACACACACACACACACACACACACACACACACACACACACACACACACACACACACACACACACACACACACACACACACACACGCATGCAAGTACGGACTCACACAGGTACACACACAGATAAAGAGATATTCACATGCAAAGTGTTTGCCATTTCGACCCCTCTTCATTTGTGCCAAAAACAGGCCTACAATAGCTGACCACTGACAGGACCTTCCCTTTAACCTAGGAAGTCTGTCACGTTCCTGACCTGTTTTCCTTGTTTTTGTATGTGTTTAGTTGGTCAGGGCGTGAGTTGGGGTGGGCATTCTATGTATTGTGTTTCTATGTTGGGTTTAATGTGTTGCCTGATATGGTTCTCAATTGGAGGCAGGTGTTTGACGTTTCCTCTGATTGAGAACCATATTAATGTAGGCTGTTCTCACTGTTTGTTTGTGGGTGATTGTTCCTGTGTCTGTGTGCACCACACGGTACTGTCCCGTTCGTTCACGTCGTTTATTTGTTTTGTATTTTGTCAGTGTTCTGTTTTGGTTGGATCTTCATTAAATTTCATTATGTATTCAGCACCCGCTGCGCATTGGTCCGCTCAATCACCTATAGACGATCGTTACAGAATCACCCACCAACAAAGGATCAAGCAGCGGGTTAACGGGCAGCAGCAACAGCGCAAGAAGGAGGAATGGACATGGGAGGAAGTTTTGGAAGGCAAGGGTTGCTACACATGGGAGGAGATCCTGGCTGGAAGAGATCGCCTCCCATGGGAACAGCTGGAGGCAGTTAGGAGAGCAGAGGCAACCGGAGAGAGGAACCGGGCGTTATGAGGGTACTCGGCTAGCACGGAAGCCTGTGAGTCAAGCCCAAAAATTTCTTGGGGGGGGGGGGGGGGGGGGGGCTACAAGGGAGTGTGGCGAAGTCAGGTAGGAGACCTGCGCCAACTCCCCGAGCTTACCGTGGAGAGCGAGAGTACGGGCAGACACCGTGTTATGCGGTAAAGCGCACGGTGTCTCCTGTACGTGTGCTTAGCCCGGTGCGGGTTATTCCACCTCCCCGCACTGGCAGGGCTAGATTGAGTATTGAGCCGGATGTCATGAAGCCGGCCCAACGCATCTGGCCACCAGTGCGTCTCCTCGGGCCGGCATACATGGCACCAGCCTTACGCATGGTGTCCCCGGTTCGCCTATATAGCCCAGTGCGGGTTATTCCACCTCCCCGCACTGGTCGGGCTACGGGGAGCATACAACCAGGTAAGGTTGGGCAGGCTCAGTGCTCAAGGGAGCCAGTACGCCTGCATGGTCCGGTATATCTGGCGCCACCTCCCCGCCCCAGCCCAGTACCACCAGTGCTTACACCAAGCACCAGGCTTCCTGTGCGTCTCCAGAGCCCTGTTCCTCCTCCACGCACTAGCCCTATGGTGCGTGTCTTCAGCCCGGTACCACCAGTTCCGGCACCACGCACTAAGCCTCCTGTGCGTCTCCAGAGCCCTGTTCCTCCTCCACGCACTAGCCCTGTGGTGCGTGTCTCCAGCCCATTACCACCAGTGCCTACACCACGCACCAAGCCTCCTGTGCGTCTCCAGAGTCCTGTGCGTCCTGTTGCTGCTCCCCGCACTAGCCTGAAGGTGCGTGTCCTTAGCCCGGTACCTCCAGTTCCGGTACCACGCACCAGGCCTACAGTGCGCCTCAGCCGGCCAGAGTCTGCCGACACCTGAACTGCCCGTCTGCCCAACGGCGCCTGAACTGCCCGTCTGTACTGAGCTTTCAAAGCCGCCCGTCTGTACTGAGCCTTCAAAGCCGCCCGTCTGTACTGAGCCTTCAAAGCCGCCCGTCTGTCCTGAGCCTTCAGAGCCGTCTGCCAGACGTCAGCTAGCCATGAGCAGCCAGAGCCGTCAGCCAGCCATGAGCAGCCAGAGCCGTCAGCCAGCCATGAGCAGCCAGAGCCGCCAGCCAGCCATGAGCAGCCAGAGCCGCCAGCCAGCCATGAGCAGCCCCTCAGTCCGGAGCAGCCCCTCAGTCCAGAGCAGCTCCTCAGTCCGGAGCAGCCCCTCAGTCCGGAGCTGCCCCTCAGTCCGGAGCTGCCCCTCAGTCCGGAGCTTCCCCTCATTCCAGTGTTCCCCCTCATTCCGGTGTTTCCCCTTAGTCCGGTGCTGCCCCTTAATCCAGTGGGGTTAATTTGGAGGGTGGCCATTTGGAGGAGGCTACGGAAGCGGGGTTTGACTATGGTGGGGTGGGGACCACGTCCGGAGCCGGAGCAGCCACCGTGGACAGATGCCCACCCAGACCCTCCCCTAGACTTTAGGTGGTGCGCCCGGAGTTCACACCTTGAGGGGGGGGGGGGGGGGGGTGTTCTGTCACGTTCCTGACCTGTTTTCCTTGTTTTTGTATGTGTTTAGTTGGTCAGGGCATGAGTTGGGGTGGGCATTCTATGTATTGTGTTTCTATGTTGGGTTTAATGTGTTGCCTGATATGGTTCTCAATTAGAGGCAGGTGTTTGACGTTTCCTCTGATTGAGAACCATATTAAGGTAGGCTGTTCTCACTGTTTGTTTGTGGGTGATTGTTCCTGTGTCTGTGTGCACCACACGGTACTGTCCCGTTCGTTCACGTCGTTTATTTGTTTTGTATTTTGTCAGTGTTCTGTTTTGGTTGGATCTTCAAACCTTTTCTCAATAGGGGGTGCTGTTGGGACTTTGTAATATTTACGTTCCCAAATTAAACTGCCTCGTACTCAATTCTTGATCGTACAATATGCATATTATTATTGCTATTGGATGCATATTATTATCACTATTGGATAGAAAACACTCTCTAGTTTCTAAAACCGTTTGAATTATTTCTCTGAGTGAAACAGAACTCATTCTGCAGCACATTTCCTGTCAGAAAGTGAGATTTCTGAAATCGAGGTCCCTGTTCTAGAGTCAGTTTATAAGTCCCCATGCAAGCTATGGGGCTACATGCACTACATACGCCTTCCTCTAGATGTCAGTAAGCGGTGAGAATTTGAATGGACTGGATTGCGCAATCTGGGACACTATAAAGGCTCATGGAACGGAAGTACCGTTCTTTTCAACGGGGCGCTTGGCGCAAGAGGGACATCACAATGGCGTCTTGAAAAGCTTTTGTTTTAGCAGTTCTGTATCTCCGGCTCTGATTTAATTTGATTTTTGTCTTAAAAACTTCATAAGGTAGTTAATTTAAACCGACTTATAGCAGTTTATATCAGTTTATTGTGATTTTCTGGGGTTTCTTTGTCACACGCTATCACGAGTTGGACACCTCTCAGGTGGAGGGCTAGCATTAGCTGCTATTTCTACAGGAGAAGAGGACATCTTTCAACCAAAAGACGATTGTTCTGGAGAAAGGACACCTTGCCCAAGATTCTGATGGAAGCTCAGCAAATAGTAAGCAATCTTTATGTTGTTAATTCGTATTTATGTTGACAAATGTCAAATAATAATTCCGCCATGAATTTCGGTGCGGTCTCGCACGCTGTATGTTGAAGTAACGTTAATTTAAAAAATGTAACACAGCGATTGCATTAAGAACTAATTTGTCTTTCATTTGCTGTCCAACCTGTATTTTTTAGTCAAGTTTTGGATTAGTTACTGATTAGAATAGGTGCCTCTCTAAAGATTTCTCCCGACATTTTCTGGGCAGCTTTGCTACTTTTCTCATTGTATAACCACGACTTGTGCCGCTAAATATGCACATTTTCGAACAAACTCTATATGCATTGTGTAATATGATGTTATAGGACTGTCATCTGAAGAATTCTGAGAAGGTTAGTGAAAAAATTAATATATTTTGGTGGTTTATACGTTATCGCTATTTTTGGCTTGAATCAATGCTGTGATTTCGCTGTAAAACACTTAGAAAATCTGAAATATTGGCAGGATTCACAAGATCTGTGTCTTTCATTTGCTGTACGCTGTGTATTTTTAAGAAATGTTTTATGATGAGTAATTAGGTAATACACGATGGTCTCTGTAGTTATTCTGGTTGCTTTGGTGAGAGTTGTGATGGTGGCTGCAATGGTAAACTATGATTTATACCTGAAATATGCACATTTTTCTAATAAAACATATGCTATACAATAAATATGTTATCAGACTGTCATCTGATGAAGTTGTTTCTTGGTTAGTGGCAATTTCTATCTTTATTTGGTCGAATTTGTGATAGCTACTGATGCAGTAAGAAAATGGTGGAGTAAAAAAAGTGGTGTCTTTTGCTAATGTGGTTAGCTAATAGATTTACATATTGTGTCTTCCCTGTAAAACATTTTAAAAATCAGAAATGATGGCTGGATTCACAAGATGTGTATCTTTCATCTGGTGTCTTGGACTTGTGATTTAATGATATTTAGATGCTACTATTTACTTGTGACGCTATGCCAGGCTATGCTAGTCAGCTTTTTTACTGATGGGGGTGCTCCCGGACCCGGGATTGGGAGGAAGTAGAAGTTAAATTTCATTATGTATTCAGCACCCGCTGCGCATTGGTCCGCTCAATCACCTATAGACGATTGTTACAAAGTCTCTGAGATACAGGTCATTCTACTGCTCCTGTCCACTGGTATTGACCTGCAGCAGTGTTCTTACATCCTGGTCCTGGAGAGCTAAAGGTGTCGGGTTTTCTACCATTCTAACACTGACACACCTATTATAAAGTAGACTGTGTCTGTAAAATGTGTATAAGATGTATAAATTGAAGGTAAAAACAGAAATGTTTATCAGTTTACTCCAATTGGGGGATCGGTGGTAGGGTTTGCAGGGAATAATAATAAAGGTATACTCTTTAAAAAAGTATGTATGTCTATATAGGTATGTGTATGTATATATGTGTATATGTATGCATACGTGTATGGATATGTATATTTACCCCGAAAAATATGGGGGATTTGAAATGATGCAGACAATTACATTGGAAGCAACATTCTTTCCGCAATATTAAGCTGATCCACACCTAAAAAAAACAACAAAAAAAAAAAACACTGACACACCTGGTTCAATGAATGTACCAATGACTAATGATTAGTAGAATCAGGAGTGTTAGTGCTCGGCAGGAAATAAATCAGACACACACTGTAGCTGCCAAGTAACATTACAGTTGGGAGTTGAGAGATACTTGCTTTAGCACCTGGGCGCTGCACACTTCTGATACAATATCACCATCTGTCTATGAGTAGATCTTTTACAATGCATGATTTTATAGAATTACAATGAGTAGCCAAAAAGTGAGAGAATAAAAAGAAAGTAGTACTTGACATAACTACTAAGATAGGATAACACTGAATATTCATGAGGGAGGTGTTCTCCCATTTGATCCTAGAGGCTGAGAGAGGTGTACTCCCATTTGATCCTAGAGGCTGAGGGAGGTGTTCCCTCATTTGATCCTAGAGGCTGAGGGAGGTGTTCTCTCATTTGATCCTAGAGGCTGAGGGAGGTGTTCTCTCATTTGATCCTAGAGGCTGAGGGAGGTGTTCTCTCATTTGATCATAGAGGCTGAGGGAGGTGTTCTCCCATTTGATCCTAGAGGCTGAGGGATATGTTCTGCCATTTTATCCTAGAGGCTGAGAGAGGTGTTCTCCCATTTGATCCTAGAGGCTGAAAGAGGTGTTCTCCCATTTGATCCTAGAGGCTGAGGGAGGTGTACTCCCATTTGATCCTAGAGGCTGAGGGATGTGTACTCCCATTTGATCCTAGAGGCTGAGGGATGTGTACTCCCATTTGATCCTAGAGGCTGAGGGAGGTGTTCTCCCATTTGGTCCTAGAGGCTGAAAGAGTTGGGCTCTCATTTGATCCTAGAGGCTGAGGGATGTGTTCTCCCATTTGATCCTAGAGGCTGAGGGAGGTGTTCTCCCATTTGATCCTAGAGGCTGAGGGATGTGTTCTCCCATTTGATCCTAGAAGCTGAGGGAGGTGTTCTACCATTTTATCCTAGAGGCTGAGGGAGGTGTTCTCTCATTTGATCCTAGAGACTGAAAGAGTTGGGCTCTCATTTGATCCTAGAGGCTGAGAGAGGTGTTCTCCCATTTGATCCTAGAGGCTGAGGGAAGTGCTCTCTCATTTGAATCTAGAGGCTGAGAGAGAATGTCTCTCCCATTTGATCCTAGAGGCTGAGGGAGGTGTTCTCCCATTTGATCCTAGAGGCTGAAAGAGTTGGGCTCTCATTTGATCATAGAGGCTGAGAGAGGTGTTCTCCCATTTGATCCTAGAGGCTGAGGGAGGTGTTCTCCCATTTGATCCTAGAGGCTGAGGGAGGTGTTCTCTCATTTGATCCTAGAGGCTGAGGGATATGTTCTACCATTTTATCCTAGAGGCTGAGGGAAGTGCTCTCTCATTTGAATCTAGAGGCTGAGAGAGAATGTCTCTCTCATTTGATCATAGAGGCTGAGGGATGTGTTCTCCCATTTGATCATAGGCTGAGAGAGTGGTCTCCCATTTGATCATAGAGGCCGAGAGAAGTGTTTTGGGTCAAATAATGCAATCCAGATAGTGAGCCAGAAGGCAGCACTATTAAGGTCCATAGAATCACCATGTCTTGATCAGAATATTTTGTTCAGGAGTTGAGTTACAGTATATGAGCTGTATATGAGCTATTTTCTGCTTACCCAGAAAATACTGTATATTGTAGGCTGTAGATCAAGTAGTAGAACAAGGGTGCACACTTCTAAAAAGGCATTGAAATTAGTTATTCAATTCGATAAATAAAAAAATAGCAAAACTGCTTTCCAGAAACATTTGTTTTACCTGTGCACCCATATTGTATACATCTGACCCTTATTTGGACACTGTGTTAACAAACCTCCAAACGAGCTTCAATGCCATACAACACTCCTTCCGTGGCCTCCAACTGCTCTTAAACGCTAGCAAAACCAAATTCATGCTTTTCAACCGTTCGCTGCCCACACCAGCCAGCCCGACTAGCATCACTACTCTGGACGGTTCTGACTTAGAATATGTGGACAACTACAAATACCTAGGTGTCTGGTTAGACTGTAAACTCTCCTTCCAGACTCACATTAAGCATCTCCATTCCAAAATGAAATCTAGAATCAGCTTCCTATTTCGCAAACAAAGCCTCCTTCACTAACGCAGCCAAAAGTACACTAGTAAAACTGACTATCCTACCAATCCTCGACTTCGGCGATGTCATTTACAAAATAGCCTCCAACACTCTACTCAGCAAATTGGATGTAGTCTATCACAGTGCCATACGTTTTGTTACCAAAGTGCCTTATACCTCCCACCACTGCGAACTGTATGCTCTAGTCGGCTGGCCCTCGCTACATATTCGTCGCCAGACCCACTGGCTCCAGGTCATCTATACGTCTATGCTAGGTAAAGCTCCGCCTTATCTCAGCTCACTGGTCACGATAACAACACCCACCCGTAGCACGCGCTCCAGCAGGTATACCTCACTGGTCACCCCCAAAGCCAATTCCTCTTTGGCTGCCTTTCCTTCCAGTTCTCTGCCGCCAATGACTGGAACGAATTGCAAAAATCGCTGAAGCAGGAGACTTAAATTTCCCTCACTAACTTTAAACATCAGCTATCTGAGCAGCTAACTGGTTGCCGCAGCTGTACATAGTCCATCTGTAAATAGCCCACCCAATCTACCTACCTCATCCCCATATTGTTTTTATTTACTTTGCTGCTCTTTTGCACACCAGTATCACTCCTTACACGTCATCATCTGCTCATCTATCACTCCAGTGGTAATCTGCTAAAGTGTAATTACTTTGCTACTATGGCCTATTTATTGCCTTACCTCCTCATGCCATTTGCACACACTGTATATAGACTTTCTTTTTTTCTATTGTGTTATTGACTGTATGTTTGTTTATTCCATGTGTAACTCTGTGCTGTTGTTTCTGTCACACTGCTTTGCTTTATCTTGGCCAGGTCGCAGTTGTAAATGAGAACTTGTTCTCAACTGGCTTACCTGGTTAAATAAAGGTGAAATAAAACATTTAAAAAATATTCTACTATTCAACCTACCTGATCAGAACATTGAAAGTAGTAGTCGAATATGTACAGATCTAGGATCAGTTTACCTTCCCCTAATTCTAACCTTAAGAGGAGACAACACACTGATCAGTGTCGAGGGGCTTCATGGAAGGGTGAAACCAGTCTATATTTGTTGTGCCAGCTGTGGGCTCTAGTCTACTGTGAGAAACATTGTATGAGCATAAGGTGAATGGATTCACCAGACCATAAAGCATTAGATCATAATCAGGCTTCTACCTTTAATCTCAACATTATACCTGTTCTCTAATCTAACACTGTGACACTAACACAGGGAGCCACACGGAGTCCTCAGGACATGGGCTGGATGGGAGGATGAGAGGGGGAGTAAAGAGGGGAAGAAAATATGTAAACCAAGCCTACACCTGAGGTGGGTTCTCACCAAAGAATGAGTGGAACAGGGTAACAGACATTCCCACTGAAAGGGTGATGGGTGGACGGATGGATACTGCGAGATCCTGGCAATTAAGATTTGGGACGTTTTTCTACTTACCCAGAGTCTGATGAACTTGTGCATATCATTTGTATGTCTCTGTGTGCAGTATGAAGGAAGTTAAAGGTAGTTTCTTATGCCAATTCTAACTAGTGCAGAGACCGCAAATAGAAACACACCTGACTCTGGGTAAGTAGAAAACAACATAATTGCCAGAGCTCTGCAGTATCCCTTTAATGGGTGTACCAGTTGTAATGTCTGAGAATTGGTGCTCATCACATCATCTTGAGGAATTCTGAACCTATAGTTCCAACTCCATCACAAAAATAAAACACACAACACCAACTACTGTAGCAATCAAGTCATTAAAAAAAAAACGGCAGATAAGTTGAGAAGACAACATCTTTAAAGCACCATACAAGTTACAGTAAGAGTATCATTTTCTCTCTTTCATCATAGAAAAGCAGTATGTGTGTGTCTCGATACTGGCCACACCTGTCAACAGGTTCTTTTTGGCCCCTCATTCAGGCTTGCCCTTGTTGCCCTTGTTTCTGGCTCTGTAGTAGCCCCTGGCCAGAGTAGCCAAGAACATGGAGAACTCTCTGAAGTTGATCTCCCCATCGTGGTTCTTATCCAGGTTGGTCATCGCCTCCTGGAGCACTGCTGGTTCCACCTTTCCCTGAGACACACAAACGCACACACACACACACACACACACACACACACACACACACACACACACACACACACACACACACACACACACACACACACACACACACACACACACACACACACACACACACACACACACACACACACAGACACATGTGGGTTTTCTAGGTATCTTGTAGACATCATTATGCAGTGGTATGTGTATGTTAATAAAGCGTTACTACTATGTTGTGGTATGGATATGTAAAACATGTGTATAGGCTGTGTGTGTGTGTGTGTTTGTGTGATAATAGAATAATATACTTACAGTTATGCGTGCATCGATTTTTCATATGGGTGGGCCCAGGAATCAAACCCACTATCCTGGTGTTACTAGTGCCATGCTCTACCAACTGAGCCATACAGGACAACACTGAGTGTGTGTGTGTGTGTGTGTGTGTGTGTGTGTGTGTGTGTGTGTGTGTGTGTGTGTGTGTGTGTGTGTGTGTGTGTGTGTGTGTGTGTGTGTGTGTGTGTGTGTGTGTGTGTGTGTGTGTGTCTTACGTGGAACTCTGAGCTGGCCAGCTCTTTCTTCATCAGCTCTGCGAGCTCTGTCCCGCTAAGCTGGCGATTCTTATCATCCTTTGTAGCATATTCCTCAAACACCTCCACCATGGATACAATGGCCTTCTCCAGACGAGACATACTGTACCTGGGGGAGAGAGAGGAGGAGGCAGGTGGACGGAGAGAGAGATTTGGGAAGAGGGGATGAGAGAGGGAGGCAGGGATGTGGGGTAGGAGGAGAAAAAAAGAGAAAAGGGGGGAAGAGAGGAAGAGAGGGGGGAGGAAAGCAGGTAGAGGGGAAGTTAAGAGTGAGGAAATCACAGGGAGGAAGAGTATTGGATTAGAGAGAGTAAAGCAAGGGAAGGAGGAGAAGAGAGAAGAGAAGATAGGATGAGAGTGACATGAGTATTCATCCTGTCTATGTCTGGTTATTACAATGGAACATATGATTCACAACAAGAGAGAGGAAGAGGAGAAGGCTCAGCTACACTAAAGATTAAATCTTTAATGTTATACACTTTTTTACAATCCCTTTGGCACTAATTTCAGAACCCTGTGATAATTTTTCAAAACTCTAGACACAAAACTCAAAACGGTCATCACTTGTAACACAGGCTGTCCAATGTTCAAAACATTGCATTGTGCATTCATATCGTTAAAGAAACCTTGCACTTGCAGAATCATTGGTTCAAATAACTAATTTATCATGAAATACCATCAGAACATTCATTTAGATCACCCACACACAAGATACCGATAGTTTCACTGTGTAGTTGTTCGTTCAATCATTAAATATGGTAGTACAAAATATGTGATACATGTTTCATTATGGTACTACACGTAAATACATCACTGTAAAAGGACTAGTAGAGAGAATACTACAGACACAGTGGAATCATTGAACAAAATCTGAAATGTATTGATGAAATACAATAAAATCACTCATAGGTTTCTTTGAATCAAAGCAAAAATAATTAGCTACAAAAAAGAAAAAAACTACAGTAAAACATCAACTGCAGTGTTCCTCACCTGGCTTACTGTAAAAAGCAAAACAAAGGATTGATTACTGTACTTCTATATTTCCATCAATCCTGTTTTGTGATTTGGCCACAGGTTCTCATCCACATCACAATGGATGTTTTCATGAGCCAAACATCTTGGGAAGAATCTTCGGGCATGGCGAATCCAGGCCTGACACTGGTCTGCCGTGATGTCATTGCATGCGTTATCCATGGCCTGGTGGCTTGTTCGTGAGGGCGCCTATCATATACCTCCATGTGGAGAAAAATTCCTCAATCGGGTTGTCAGGATTTGGCCAGGATTGTCCCGGTTTTGGCCACTAGATGCCCCCATTGTGCTTTTTTGACCCTTTTGTTTTCCCGTGTTTCCAGTTATTATTTGCACCTGTGCCTCGTTTCCCTTGAATGCATTTAAACCCTTAGTTTTCCTCAGTTCTTTGCTCTGTGTTTGAATGTTAGCACCCAGCCCCAGCTATGCTGTGAACATTTGTTACTCCAGTTGGATTCTCTTGAGGTACTCTGTTTTTGTTCTCGTTTATTTATTTTTTGATTATTTCTTTAGAGGTTTTTTTCCCTGCTGTATCTACCACCTTGTGTATTTACCTTTTGACTTGGAGGATTACCTTTTTTCTCTTGGAATTACTTTTGACGTTGTGGATTTATATTTTTGCCTGAAGTACTTTCCTTTTTACTTTATTAAAACACTGTCTCAAGTACTGCTGTGTCTGCCTCATCTTCTGGGTTTTGCCAAAATATTAGTGGCTCAGTTTTGCTAAGGGACTGTTTCTCACACCGGAGACCCGAGTTAGTAACCGGGTCCTGACACGGGTTTTAGGAAAGGAGAGTATGGGGTAAGTACAGGGTGGTAAATTGTGGATGGGCCTGAAACCATGCTTGCACCATTTGAGCATGGTGGAACCTGACATTATCCCACACAATGACATAGGTCATGCCATCAGCTCTACAGACCTGATTTAGCTCATCAAGGAAGGTTACATTCGAACAGCGAATCATGTGGCTGCCTGCAACTCAATATATACAGTAGAGAGCTTTAGATGTTGTTCGACCAAACATTAGAACGGGCAAGATGCGTAATCTAAGCAACTTTGACCGTGGTATGATTGATGCCACACATGGTGATTCCAGCATCTCAGAAACAGCTGCCTTCCTGGGATTTTTACGGACTACAGTCTCTAGAGTTTACAGAGAATGGTGCGATAAACAAAACACATTCACTGAGCGGCAGTTCTGTTGGCAAAAACACCTTGTTAATGAGAGAGGTCAGAGGAGAATGTCCAGACTCATTCAAGCTAACAGAAAGGCCACAAATGCTCAAATAACAGCTGTTTAAAACAGTGGTGTGCAGAAGGGCATCTCTTAACGTACAACACCATGAATAATTCAGGCTGTTGTGGAGGCAAAAGGGGGTCCTACCCAGTACTAGATAGGTGTACCTAAAAAAGTGGCCGGTGAGTGTACAGTAATGTCAAATCTGAAAACATGGTCTGGAAAAGTGGTACATGGGACCATAGAAACAGTGTCTGATAAAGAATGATGATGAAATATTACATCCATAGATAATGTAGTCCAATTGGTTCATGTTCCACGGTAATTGGTGTCAATTGATCTCGTTATCCTGATCATGATCTAAACACGGAATATTGTTTGTCAGTTTCCATAAAACTATGATTTAAGAGTAATGCAACAGTTACTTATCATTTTGAGCAGTTGTATCAATTGATAGTTAGATCATTGTAATGAAATTAATAGACAGTCATCTCAGATGTAATGTGTGAATTACATTTTGAAATGGTAATAAGTTGTGTCATTTTGAACAGGTGATTTTAGTTCAATGAACAAATTATCTTAGCTTTATGTGTATTGTATCCAAGCAATTGGAAAAAGTGTTATAGTTTAGAATTTTTTTCATTTTGATCATTGGTTGTGAGTTTGTGTCTAGAGTTTTGAAAAATGACATCAAGGTTCCGAAATTAGTGCCAAAGTGATTGTAAAAAACTGTAAGACCCAGGGAATGGACTGTGTTCAGGTCTAGACCGCGTTGTCCTGTCTGTTTACAGGGAATGGACTGTGTTCAGGTCTAGACTGCGTTGTCCTGTCTGTTTACAGGGAATGGACTGTGTTCAGGTCTAGACTGCGTTGTCCTGTCTGTTTACAGGGAATGGACTGTGTTCAGGTCTAGACCGCGTTGTCCTGTCTGTTTACAGGGAATGGACTGTGTTCAGGTCTAGACCGCGTTGTCCTGTCTGTTTACAGGGAATGGACTGTGTTCAGGTCTAGAACGCGTTGTCCTGTCTGTTTACAGCTGGTATTTCCTGAATACATTAATGCAACGTATAAAAGTGTCACATTGAAACAAATTGATTTGACAGTTGCAAATGTATAGTTATTGGCACTTTATAATGGAATGGCTGATTCATCTGTTCTTCATTCACCCCTCACCCACACACACACACACACACACACACACACACACACACACACACACACACACACATGTAACAGTATAACTTTACGTCGTCCCCTCGCCCCGACACGGGCGCGAACCAGGGAACGTCTGCACACATCAACAACAGACACCCACGAAGCATCGTTACCCATCGCTCCACAAAGGCCGCGGCTCTTGCAGAGCAAGGGGCAACACAACTTAAAGTCTCAGAGCAAGTGACGTAACTGATTGAAATGCTACTAGTGCGTACCCGCTAACTAGCTAGCCATTTCACATCCGTTACACTCACACACACACACACACACACACACACACACACACACACACACACACACACACACAAATACACACATCGCTATGCTCCGTATTCAGTCAATTTATCAACATGTCCCAGGCATCTATCCAATTCTCGTCTCTCTCATTCCCTGCTTCCAACTTCTCTCCTTTTTAATTTCCTCATTCCTAACCGTATATAATAGAACAGTTCTATCTTTATGTTCCTAACTCTCTCCTTCCTCTGTGTTCCTCTATCTGTGAGTTGCAGCAGCCCCCCTCGTCCCTCCCTCTCTACTCACCTCACCTCAGAGCAGAAGATAAGATCTATGATATGTGTAGCTGACAGGCTGGGTCCTGATGTGAGACTGATGTGAGACAGAGAGAAGAAAAGCTTCCTCTTAAAGTGAAAAACACCTCCTCAAGCAGAGCAGACACATGATCAGCCCACAAGCAGCCATTGATGCCCCGAAAAGGAGGTCAGCTCCACCCAAACCTGCTCCATCAGACTTGATCTCAAATGGTCATGTGCCAATGCTATCATTTGCCTTAATTCATGTTTTAAAGGTCAAGATTATGTTCAATCTTGTTTTGAGGGTGTGAAAGAGAGAAACGTATTCCTTAATTGTATTTGGCATGTATTTGCTTGGTTAATAGGCCAGGCCCCAGCTGTGGTAACCCTCTATGTTATAACACTCCAACATGTTGTCGCCCTCCATGTTGCCTTCCATAAACCTGGGGTTGGTTTGTTCTCTACAAACTGTGTGGAAAGTGGAGCTGTGGAGATTGCAGACCGCTCTAAAAATGGGTAATATGAGTCACAGCTCTGAGGCATGCCCTTATTTGTGTGTGTGTGTGTGTTTGTTAGATCACCACAGAGACCACGCCTCTTATTTATCCAGCCCAACTGTAACCTAACCACTATTTTCCATCGCTCTGCTACAAAACCCTGGGCTGCATTTTCATTCCATAAAGTTGTCCCCTCCTCTGTCCTGTTTCACTACCCTTTGGCTCTAGCAGTGCTACTATTACTATGCCTGCTCTAGTAGTATTACTAGTATGCCTGCTCTAGTAGTACTATTTATAGTATGCATGCTCTAGTAGTATTACTAGTATGCCTGCTCTAGTAGTATTACTAGTATGCCTGCTCTAGTAGTACTATTTATAGTATGCATGCTCTAGTAGTATTACTAGTATGCCTGCTCTAATAGTACTATTTATAGTATGCATGCTCTAGTAGTATTACTAGTATGCCTGCTCTAGTAGTATTACTAGTATGCCTGCTCTAGTAGTACTATTTATAGTATGCATGCTCTAGTAGTATTGCTAGTATGTCTGCTCTAGTAGTACTATTTATAATATGCCGACTCTAGTAGTACCACTATTAGTATGCCTGATCTAGTAGTACTACTGTTAGTATGCCTGCTCTAGCAGTACTAATATTAGTATGCCTGCTCTAGTAGTACTACTATTAATATGCCTGCTCTAGTAGTACTACTATTAGTATGCCTGCTCTAGTAGTACTACTATTAGTACGCCTGCTCTAGTAGTACTACTATTACTATGCCTGCTCTAGCAGTACTACTATTACTATGTCTGCTCTAGTAGTATTACTATTAGTATGCCTGCTCTAGTAGTATTACTATTACTATGTCTGCTCTAGTAGTACTGCTATTACTATGCCTGCTCTAGCAGTACTACTATTACTATGCCTGCTCTGGTAGTACTACTATTACTATGCCTGCTCTACTACTATTACTATGCCTTCTCTAGCAGTACTACTATTAGTATGCCTGCTCTGGTAGTACTTCTATTACTATGCCTGCTCTAGCAGTACTACTATTACTATGTCTGCTCTAGTAGTATTACTATTACTATGCCTGCTCTACTACTATTACTATGCCTTCTCTAGTAGTACTACTATTACTATGCCTGCTCTAGTAGTACTACTATTACTATGCCTGCTCTAGCAGTACTACTATTACTATGTCTGCTCTAGTAGTATTACTATTACTATGTCTGCTCTAGTAGTACTACTATTACTATGCCTGCTCTACTACTATTACTATGCCTGCTCTAGTAGTACTACTATTACTATGCCTGCTCTACTACTATTACTATGCCTGCTCTAGTACTATTAGTATGCCTGCTCTAGTAGTACTACTATTACTATGCCTGCTCTACTACTATTAGTATGCCTGCTCTAGTAGTACTACTATTAGTATGCCTTCTCTAGCAGTACTAGTATTAGTATGTCTGCTCTAGTAGTACTACTGTTAGTATGCCTGCTCTAGTAGTACTACTATTAGTATGCCTTCTCTAGCAGTACTAGTATTAGTATGTCTGCTCTAGTAGTACTACTGTTAGTATGCCTGCTCTAGCAGCACTACTATTACTATGCCTTCTCTAGTAGTACTACTATTACTACGCCTGCCCTAGTAGTACTACTATTACTATGCCTGCTCTACTACTATTACTATGCCTTCTCTAGCAGTACCAATATTAGTATGCCTGCTCTAGCAGTACTAGTATTAGTATGTCTGCTCTAGCAGTACTACTGTTAGTATGCCTGCTCTAGCAGCACTACTGTTGTATGCCTTCTCTAGTAGTACTAGTATTAGTATGCCTTCTCTAGTAGTACTGCTATTACTATGCCTGCTCTACTATGATTACTATGCCTTGTCTAGTAGTACTACCATTAGTATGCCTGCTCTAGTAGTACTACTATTACTATGCCTGCTCTACTACTAATACTATGCCTTCTCTAGAAGTACTACTATTACTATGACTGCTCTACTACTATTACTATGCCTTCTCTAGTAGTACTACTATTAGTATGCCTGCTCTAGCAGTACTACTATTACTATGCCTGCTCTAGCAGTACTACTGTTGGTATGCCTGCTCTAGCAGTACTACTGTTGGTATGCCTGCTCTAGTAGTACTACTATTAGTATGCCTGCTCTAGCAGTACTACTATTAGTATGCATGCTCTAGCAGTACTACTATTACTATGCCTGCTCTAGCAGTACTACTATTACTATGCCTGCTCTAGTAGTACTACTATTACTATGTCTGCTCTAGTAGTACTACTATTAGTATGCCTGCTCTAGCAGTACTACTATTAGTATGCCTGCTCTAGCAGTACTACTATTAGTATGCCTGCTCTAGCAGTACTACTATTAGTATGCCTGCTCTAGTAGTACTACTATTAGTATGCCTGCTCTAGTAGTACTACTATTAGTATGCCTGCTCTAGCAGTACTACTATTACTATGCCTGCTCTAGTAGTACTACTATTAGTATGCCTGCTCTAGTAGTACTACTAGTACTATGCCTGCTCTAGTAGTACTACTATTAGTATGCCTGCTCTGGTAGTACTTCTATTACTATGCCTGCTCTGGTAGTACTTCTATTACTATGCCTGCTCTATTAGTACTACTATTACTATGCCTGCTCTAGTAGTACTACTATTAGTATGCCTGCTCTGGTAGTACTTCTATTACTATGCCTGCTCTGGTAGTACTTCTATTACTATGCCTGCTCTGGTAGTACTTCTATTACTATGCCTGCTCTATTAGTACTACTATTACTATGCCTGCTCTAGTAGTACTACTATTAGTATGCCTGCTCTGGTAGTACTTCTATTACTATGCCTGCTCTGGTAGTACTTCTATTACTATGCCTGCTCTGGTAGTACTTCTATTACTATGCCTGCTCTATTAGTACTACTATTACTATGCCTGCTCTAGTAGTACTACTATTAGTATGCCTGCTCTGGTAGTACTTCTATTACTATGCCTGCTCTGGTAGTACTTCTATTACTATGCCTGCTCTGTTAGTACTTCTATTACTATGCCTGCTCTATTAGTACTACTATTACTATGCCTGCTCTAGTAGTACTACTATTAGTATGCCTGCTCTGGTAGTACTTCTATTACTATGCCTGCTCCAGTACTACTACTAGTAGTACTACTACTAGTGCATCTTAACTAGGTCTTTCCTTGCAGAGCATCTCTTTATTACAGCTAGACCTCTCCCCAGCTTTACAACCATTGAATCTATATGTTTTGACCATGACAGTTTCTATTCTAAGGTAACGCCAAGTCATTTATTCTCCTCAACTTGCTCAGCAGCCACACCATTCATTACCAGATTCAGCTGAGGTCTATCACTTAAGGAATGATTTGTACCAAATACAATGCTCTTAGTTTTAGAGATGTTCAGGACCAGTTTATTACCGGCCACCCATTCCATAACAGACTGCAACTCTTTGTTAAGGGTTTCAATGACTTTATTAGCTGTGGTTGCTACTAGTCGTATTACTAATAGTATGCCTGTATTACTATTAGTATTTGGTATTTTATTAGGAACCCCATTAGCTGTTGCAAAAGCAGCAGCTACTCTTCCTGTGGTTCACACAAAACATGAAACATAATACAGAATGACATAATACAGAACATTATTAGACAAGAACAGCTCAAGGACAGAACTACATACATTTAAAAAAAGGCACACATAGCCTACATATCAATGCATACACACAAACTATCTAGGTCAAATAGGGGAGAGGCGTTGTGTCGCGAGGTGTTGCTTTATCTGTTAAAAAAAAACAGGTTTGCTGTTTATTTGAGCAATATGAGATGGTAGGAAGTTCCATGCAATAAGGGCTCTATATAATACTGTACGCTTTCTTGTATTTGTTCTGGATTTGGGGACTGTAAAAAGACCCCTGGTGGCATGTCTGTGTGTCAGAGCTGTGTGTAAGTTGACTATGCAAACAATGTGTAACGATCTTCTTCATCTGAGGAACAGGAAATATCGGACCAAAACGCAGCGTGGTAAGTGTCCATGTTAATTTATTAACTGAACAAGAAAAATACAAAGTAACAAAGTGAATGAAAGAAACGAAAATTGAAACAGTCCTGAAAGGTGTGACAATACAAAACAGAAACCAACTACCCACAAACCATAGGTGGGAAAAGGCTACCTAAGTATGGTTCTCAATCAGAGACAATGATAGACAGCTGCCTCTGATTGGGAACCATACCAGGCCAAACACATAGAAACAGAAAACATAGAACAAAACATAGAATGCCCACCCCAACTCACGCCCTGACCAAACCAAAATAGAGACATAAAAAAAGGAACTAAGGTCAGGACGTGACAGTACCCCCCCCCCCCCCCCCCAAAGGTGCGGTCTCCGGCCGCAAAACCTGAACCTATCGGGGAGGGTCTGGGTGGGCATTTCACCGCGGTGGCGGCTCTGGTGCGGGACGTAGACCCCACTCCACCCTAGTCTTGGCCCACTTAGGTGGCACCTCTGGAGTGGCGATCCTCGCCGCCGACCCCGGACTGGGGACCCTTGCAGCGGGCCCCGAATAGGAGGGCGACTCTGGCAGCTCCGGACAGGAGGGCGACTCTGGCAGCTCCGGATAGGAGGGCGACTCTGGCAGCTCCAGACAGGAGGGCGACTCTGGCAGCTCCAGACAGGAGGGCGACTCTGGCAGCTCCAGACAGGAGGGCGACTCTGGTAGCTCCGGACAGGAGGGCGACTCTGGCAGCTCCGGACAGGAGGGCGACTCTTGCAGCTCCAGACAGGAGGGCGACTCTGGTAGCTCCGGACAGGAGGGCGACTCTGGCAGCTCCGGACAGGAGGGCGACTCTGGCAGCTCCGGACAGGAGGGAGACTCTGGCAGCTCCGTACAGGAGGGAGACTCTGGCAGCTCCGGACAGGAGGGAGACTCTGGAGGGAGGAGACATAGAGACAGCCTGGTACGTGGGGCTGCCACAGGGACCACCAGGCTGGGGAGACCTACAGGCCTGGTGTGTAGAGGATAGACCGGACTGTGGGGGAGCACTGGAGCCCTGGTGCGCAGCCTTGGCACCACTCCACCAGGCTGAATGCCCACTTTAGCCTGGCCCATCCAGAGTGCAGGCACAGGTCGAACCGGGCTGTGGGGGAGCACTGGAGATCTGGTTCTTACCGCTCGCACCTCTCCATTAGGCTCAACGCCCACTTTCGCCCGGCACGAGCGGAGCGCAGGCATAGGACGAACAGCACCCTCCCAGCGCCCCGGAGACACAGTACGCAGAGCCGGCGCAGGATACCCTGGGACGAAACGGCGCACCAGAGACCAAACACGCTGGGCTGGCACAATCCGCCCTGGCTGGATGCCTACTCTCGCATGGCACTTGCGGGGGGCTGGCCTATAGCGCTCCGGGCTATGAGCGCGCACTGGCGACACCGTGCGCTTCACCGCATAACACGGTGCCTGACCAGTGCTACGCTGCTTCCGGTAAGCACGGGGAGTTGGCTCAGGTCTATCGCCTGACTCTGCCAATCACCCCGTGTGCCCCCCAAACAATTGGGGGGCTGCCTCTCGTGCCTGCTGCGCTGCCTTACCTCATATCGCCTCCTCTCCACCTTTCGCCGCCTCCAGTTCTGCTTTTGGGCGGCGATATTCCCCAGCCTGACTCCAGGGTCCCTTACCGTCCAATATCTCCTCCCAAGTCCAGGAGTCCTGAACCCTCTGCTCCTCCTTACCACGCTGCTTGGCCCGTTGGTGGTGGGTAGTTCTGTAACGATCTTCTTCATCTGAGGAACAGGAAATATCGGACCAAAACGCAGAGTGGTAAGTGTCCATGTTAATTTATTAACTGAACACAAAAAATACATAATAACAAAGTGAATGAAAGAAACGAGAATTAAAACAGTCCTGAAAGGTGTGACAACACAAACAGAAAACAACTACCCACAAACCATAGGTGGGAAAAAGCTACCTAAGTATGGTTCTCAATCAGAGACAACGATAGACAGCTGCCTCTGATTGGGAACCATACCAGGCCAAACACATAGAAACAGAAAACATAGAACAAAACATAGAATGCCCAGTTCAATTACATTACATTGTTAGCTGTGATTACTGATGCCTATTTGGTTGAATCAGCATACATGGACACACATGCTGTGTTTAATGCCAGTGGCATTGGTAAAAATAGAAAACAGTAGAGGGCCTAGAGAGCTGCCCTGCGGTGCACCATACTTTACATGTTTGACATTAGAGACGCTTCCATTAAAGAAAACCCTTTGTTCTATTAGTTAGATCAGAATCCATATTATAGCAGAGGTTGAAAAGACATAGCATTTAACTTTTCAACAACAGGTTATGGTCAATAATATCAAAGGCTGCACTGAAATCTAACAATACAGCTCCCATAATCTTCTTATTATCTATTTATTTCAACCAATCATCAGTCATTTGTGTCAGTGCAGTGCATGTTGAGTCCCATTCTCTATAAGCATGCTGAAAGTCTTTTGTTAATTTGTTTACAGAGAAATAGCATTGTATTTGGTCAAACACTATTTTTTCCAACAGTTTGCTAAGAGCTGGCAGCAAGCTTATAGGTCTGCTGTTAGAACCAGTAAAGGCCACTTTACCACTCTTGGGTAGTGGAATTACTTTGGCTTCCCTCCAGTCCTGAGGACAAAGACTTTCCTATTTGGTTAGGTCAGGGTGGGGCTAGGGTGGGCATTCTATATTTTCTATTTCTTTATTGGCCTGGTATGGTTCCCAATCAGAGGCAGCTGTCTATCGTTGTCTCTGATTGGGGATCATATTTAGGCAGCCTTTTCCCACCTGTTGTTTGTGGGATGGCAAACTGTCGAGCAGGCTTCTGTCTCCTGCCATGATTTCGTCCCACGTCCAGGATGTCCTCCACTCCTGGCTTTCCTCCCAGGCCCAGGATCCCTGCTGCTCCTGGGCACGCTGCTTGGTCCGTAGGTGGTGGGATCTTCTGTCACGATCGTCTGAATGAATGGACCAAGGCGCAGCGTACTTAGAGTTCCACATGTTTTATAAATATGAAACTCGCCAAAAACAATACAGAAGAAAACGAAACATGACGTTCTGGGCTGCTCACAGGCAGCTACACAAAAACAAGATCCCACAAACAACAGGTGGGAAAAGGCTGCCTAAATATGATCCCCAATCAGAGACAACGATAAACAGCTGCCTCTGATTGGGAACCATACAAGGCCAACAAAGAAATAGAAAACATAGATTGCCCACCCTAGTCACACCCTGACCTTACCAAATAGAGAATTTGAAGGATCTCTAAGGTCAGGGCGTGAATGTACCCCCCCCCCCCCCCCCCCCCCCAAAGGTGCGGACTCCGGCCGCAAACCTGAATCTATAGGGGAGGGTCCGGGTGGGCATCTACCCTCGGTGGCGGCTCCGGTGCGGGACGGAGACCCCGCTCCGCTCGTGGCTCTGCCAACTTTGGTGGCGCCTCTGGTGCGGGGATCGTCACCGGAAGCTCCGGACCGTGAATCATCGCCGGAGGAATCGAACCGTGGATCAACGCCAAGGACTCCGGACCGTAGATCATCGCCGGGGACTCCGGACCGTAGATTGTCGCCGGGGACTCCGGACCGTAGATCGTCGCCGGGGACTCCGGACCGTAGATTGTCGCCGGAGGAACCGGACCGTGGATCATCGCCGGAGGCTCCGAACTGGGAACCCCCGCTGGAGGCTCCGGACTGGGAACCGTCGCTGGAGGCTCCGGACCTTGGATCATCACTGGAGGCTCCGGGCCATAGACCATCACTGGAGGCTCCGGGCCATGGATCATCCCTGGAGGCTCCGGGCCATGGATCATCACTGGAGGCACTGGAGGCTCCGGGCCATGGATCATCACTGGAGGCTCCGGACTGCAAACCATTGCTGGAGGTTCCGGACTGTGAACCTTCGCTGGAGGTTCCGGGCTGCAGACCGTCGCCGGATGCTCTGGACTGGGAACCGTTGCCGGAGGATCTGGACTGGGAACCGTCGCTGGATGCTCTGGACTGGTTACCGTCGTTGGAGGCTCTGGACTGCGAACCCTCGCTGGAGGCTCTGGACTGCGAACTCTCGCTGGAAGCTCTGGACTGCGAACCCTCGCTGGAGGCTCTGGACTGCGAACCCTCGCTGGAGGCTGTGGACTGCGAACTTAATACTCCCCAGGAGAGAACACATTTAGATCAGTTAGAGATTCATTACTACTGTTCCCTTTGTGGCTCACCTCTCGCCCTCTGTCCACCCCCTCTATCTCATTGTTACAGTATTATCTTAGCCTCTGTGTCACGTATACTGCCCCTCTGTCCACCACCTCTATCTCATTGTTACAATATGGTCTTAGCCTTTGTGTCACGTATACTGCCCCTCTGTCCACCACCTCTATCTCATTGTTACAATATGGTCTTAGCCTCTGTGTCACGTATACTGCCCCTCTGTCCACCACCTCTATCTCTATCTCTATCTCACCTCTATCCCACCTCTATCTCATCTATCTCAACCGTCGCTGGATGCTCTGGACTGGGCACCGTCGCTGGAGGATCTGGACTGCGAAACCGTCGCTGGAGGCTCTGGACTGCGAACCCTCGCTGGAGGCTCTGGACTGCGAACCCTCGCTGGAGGCTCTGGACTGCGAACCCTCGCTGGAGGCTCTGGACTGGGAACCCTCGCTGGAGGCTCTGGACTGAGGATCGTCGCAGGAAGCCTGGTGCGTGGGGCCGGCACTGGTGGTACCGGACTGGTGACACGCACTTCAGGGCAAGTGCGAGGAGCAGGCACAGGACGTACTGGACTGGGGTGGAACACTGGCGGCCTGATTGCGTGGGGCTGGTACAGGTTGCACCGGACTGGTGACACGCTCTTCAGGGCGAGTGCGAGGAGCTAGCACAGGACATACTGGGCTGTGGAGGCGTACTGGAGGCCTGATGCGTGGGACCGGCACAGATTGCACCGGACTGGTGACACGCTCCTCCAAACGTCGAGGCAGTAGGCAGGGCGCTCTGGCGTCACCCCAGGTGAGTCGGTACCATTCTCACCCAGAGCCCTCTGTTGCACATATGTTTTTGTATGTCACTTTTCCTGAGTTTTCCCCGCATTCCCAGCATAAGGCGCTCGTTGATTCAGGATCGGATGGGAATTTTATAGATAGATCGTTCGCCCATAGTTTAGGGGTCCCCATTGTTCCCGTTGCTGTGCCTTTCCCCGTTCACGCCTTAGATAGTCGACCATTAGGGTCAGGGTTGATTAGGGAGGCCACCGCTCTTCTGGGCATGGTGACGCAGGGGGGTCACAAGGAGAGAATTAGTCTCTTCCTTATTGACTCTCCTGAGTTTTCCGTGGTGCTAGGCCTACCCTGGTGCTAGGCCTACCCTGGTTAGCTTGTCATGACCCCACTGTTTCTTGGCAACAGAGGGCTCTCACAGGGTGGTCGCGAGAGTGCTCGGGGAGGCGTTTAGGGGTTTCCGTTGGTGCTACTACGGTGGAAAGTCCAGACCAGGTCTCCACCGTGCGCATTCCCCCTGAATATGCCGATTTGGCTCTCGCCTTCTCCAAAAGAAGGCGACTCAATTACCACCCCATCGACAGGGCGATTGTGCGATAGATCTCCTGGTAGACACTGCACTTCCCAGGAGTCGCATGTATCCCCTCTCACAGGCGGAGACGGCGGCTATGGAAACATATGTCTCCGAATCCCTGTGTCAGGGGTACATTCGGTCCTCCACTTCACCCGCCTCCTCGAGTTTCTTTTTTGTGAAGAAGGAGGGAGGTCTGCGCCCGTGTATTGACTATCGAGGTCTGAACCAGATCACTGTGAGGTATTGTTACCCGCTACCGCTCGTAGCCACAGAGATTGAGTCAATGCACGGGGTGCGCTTCTTCCCCAAACTAGATCTCAGGAGAGCTTACAACCTGGTGTGTATCCGGGAGGGAAACGAGTGGAAGAGGGCTTTCAGTACCACCTCAGGGCACTATGAGTACCTCGTCATGCAGTACGGGTAGATGAATGCGCGATTAGTCTTCCAAGCCTTTGTAGACTTTTATGGGACCTGCACGGGCAGGGTGTAGTGGTGTATATTGATGACATTCTGATATACTCCGTTACACGTGCCGAGCATGTGTCCCTGGTGCGCAGGGTGCTTGGGCGCCTGTTGGAGCATGACCTGTACGTCAAGGCTGAGAAATGCCTGTTCTTCCAGCAGTCCGTCTACTTCCTAGGGTACCGCATTTCCACCTCAGGTGTGGTGATGGAGAGTGACCGCATTTCAGCTGTGCATAATTGGCCGACTCCCACCACGGTAAAGGAGGTGCAGCAGTTCTTAGGGTTTGCCAACTACTATCGGAGGTTTATCCGGGGTTTTGGTCAGGTAGCGGCTCCCATTACCTCGCTGCTGAAGGGGGGCCCAGTACTTTTGCAGTGGTCGACTGAGGCGGAAAGGGCTTTTGGTCACCTGAGGGCTCTGTTGACCTCGGCTCCCGTGCTGGCCCATCCAGATCCCTCTTTGGCGTTCATAGTGGAGGTGGATGAGTCCGAGGCTGGGATAGGGGCTGTGCTCTCTCAGCGCTCGGGTACGCCACCGAAGCTCCGCCTCTGTGCCTTCTTCTCAAAGAAGCTCAGCCCGGCGGAGCTAAACTATGACGTGGGGGACCGGGGGCTGTTGGCTGTCGTCAAGGCTTTGAAGGTGTGGAGACATAGGCTTGAGGGGGCTAAACACCCTTTTCTCATCTCGACTGACCACCGCAATCTGGAGTACATCTGGGCAGCGAGGAGACTGAACCCTCGCCAGGCAAGGTGGGCCATGTTTTTCACCCGTTTTGTGTTCACCCTTTCCTACAGACCAGGCTCCCAGAACGTCAAGGCAGACGCACTGTCCCGGCTGTATGACACAGAGGAGCGGCCCATGGATCCCACTCCCATACTCCCTGCCTCCTGCCTGGTGGCGCCGGTAGTGTGGGAGCTGGACGCAGACATTGAGCAGGCGTTACGTGCAGAGCCCGCTCCCGTCCAGTGTCCCGCTGGGCGACTGTATGTCCCGTCTGCTGTTCGTGACCGGTTGATCTATTGGGCCCACACGTCACCCTCCTCTGGTCATTCTGGGATCGGTCGGATAGTGCGCTGTTTGAGCGGGAGGTACTGGTGGCCTACCTTGGCTACGGACGTGAGGGTTTATGTTTCCTCCTGCTCGGTGTGCGCCCAGTGCAAGGCTCCTAGGCACCTGCCCAGAGGGAAGCTACACTCCTTACCCGTTCCACAACGGCCTTGGTCGCACCTGTCAGTGGATTTTCTTACCGATCTCCCCCCCTCACTGGGTCATTGTGGATAGATTTTCTAGGTCCTGTCGTCTCCTCCCTCTGCCTGGTCTCCCTACGACCCTACAGACTGCGGAGGCCTTGTTTACGCACGTCTTCCGGCACTACGGGGTGCCTGAGGATATAGTGTCTGATCGAGGTCCCCAGTTCACGTCTAGGGTTTGGAAGGCATTCATTGAACGTCTGGGGGTCTCGATTAGCCTTACTTCGAGGTTTCACCCCGAGAGTAATGGGCAGGTGGCGAGAGTAAACCAGGATGTGGGCAGTTTTCTGCAGTCTTATTGCCAGGACCGGCCGGGGGAGTGGGCGGCGTTCATGCCCTGGGCCGAGATGGCACAGAACTCGCTTCGCCACTCCTCCACTAACCTCTCTCCCTTCCAGTGCGTACTGGGGTACCTCTGGACATCGAGGGGGCCCCGGCGTACTCCGTTTGCTCCATACTGGATTCGAGGCGTCGGGCGAGGGGCCTTCAGTATCTCGTGTAGTGAGAGGGGTACGGTCCGGAGGAAAGGTGCTGGGTTCCGGTCGAGGACGTGTTGGACCCTTCAATGCTGCAGGAGTTCCACCGTCTTCGTCCGGATCGCCCTGTGCCTCGCCCTCCGGGTCATCCCCGAGGCCGGTGTTGGAGCTGCGCGTCAAGGGGGGGGGGTACTGTCACGAGTTCCGCAGAAGTTGGTTCCTCTCCTTGTTCGGGCGGCGTTCGGCGGTCGGCATCGCCGGTCTTCTAGCCATCATCGATCCACTTTAATTTTCCATTTGTTTTGTCTTGTCTTCCCACACACCTGGTTTCAATTCCATCATTACATGTTGTGTTTTTAACCCTCTGTTCCCACTATGTCTTTGTCCGGAATTGTTTATTGTAAGTGCTTGTGCACGGTATTCTGGTGTGCGACGGGTTTTGTACCCATTGTATCGATTGTTCTGTTTATGGTGATTTTTATTATTAAACTGCGCCGTTGTAACACAGTTTTTGCTCTCCTGCGCCTGACTTCTCTGCCGCCAGTACGCACCCCTTACACAAACGGCCGGATCACCTCTCTCCCCATGCACCTCTCACCGTGGCTGCGCTGGAGTAGCACATTCACCTCAGTCCATCTACAAACACATTTTGTTAGAGCCTGTAAGTAAGCATTCTCTGTTAGCTATACAATTGCATTGTTATACCTCTGAAAGGGGGAAATATCAGAAATGATTCACACTGACAAGTAGCATTAGCTGTTGTCAGTCCGCTGTAATGATGAATTGCATAAAATCTTTTCTCAAATTACATAGGGTTCACATTTTTATTCCTAGGCATTACTAATCAAGCTCCAAACAAACAAACATCAATGGAGCACAAGGATGATCGTGTTATCACATTCACATGAATTATTAGAATATTACTCATGATTGTTTACTAAAATCAGTGATGTAGTGGTAAAAGAAGTAATGTAGTTATGGCCATGTGCAGGCTTCAGGGTCTCGCCACACGCGTAGGCCAAGATCAACTCTTCTCCTTCACAATGTGGACAACTGAGGGGAGCCATCTTGGGCCAAGCTGAATATATTCTGTGTTGTCAAAAGAAGACAGACTTGTAAGTAACAGTCAAAGAAAACATGTTTTTTTTCTTTGTTGAATCCAATTATTAAATCTGTCCATTTTATCTTTATGGACAAATGTTACTTTTAAAGTGATATTTTAAAAGCCTTACCTATGTCACCCAGCTGTTAGCAGAGCCTAGCCAAACACTGGCACAATTTTTCAACAGACATTGAAAACTAGATGGGGCATCTCAAGAGATTTCATCCTGCAAAATGTCAAATAAATAAAGAAATAGCACATGCCTACTCTATAAGTGCAGTGTGTTATGAAGATCAGAGCATCTTTTGGGTAAAAATTCACATTTTAGCATTCTGCTTCCCATAATATACACAATCAAAATTCTAGAACATTACAGAAGCGTATCTACAAAGCATCAGAGCAGGAGCTGATCTAAGATTAGGTCCTCCCTGTCCATAAAACTCATATTCAAAATGATCCAAAAGGGAAAACGGATCCTAGATCACTACTCCTATTCTGAGATGCTTTATGTATATAGTCCCAGGACTTTATTTATGACGTCATCGTGGCATCTTTCAAGGTAAATCTTTTTAGAAGTAGAGTAGAATGGTTGAGTAAGCATTCGTAATGTAACATTATTCTGACAAGTAGGCCTACATTCTACCTTGATTTGACACTTCTTGATCATCAGCTCTTCAGCATACCTACAGTACCAGTCAAAAGTTTGGACACACCTACTCATTCAAGGGTTTTTCTTTATTTTTACTATGTTCTACAGTGTAGAATAACAGTGAAGACATCAAAACTATGAAATAACACATATGGAATCATGTAGTAAGCAAAAAAGTGTTAAACAAATCAAAATATATTTTATATTTGAGATTCTTCAAAGTAGCCACCCTTTGCCTTGCTGACAGCTTTGCACACTCTTGTCATTGAGTTAAAAAAACAAAAAAAAACATTTCTGACACTCAATATTTTCAATGGGCTTAAATGACAAATTCCAATTTAACAAAAATATAAACAGACCAAAACAAAAATGACCTCAATCAAAAATCTGGGTCTGTAGGCAACCAATTCAAACAAGTGCTGAGTACGTTGGGATCATGTATGGCAGGGCTATTCAACTGGAGGCCCTCGGACCAGATGCAGCCCGTTTAACAATTTAGAATGGCCCTTTGATCAATTCTGAACAATCATTTTTTTTAAATCTGCACAAAATTGCAGCTAAAATCTGTTTTGTGCTGTTTTGTGCTGAACTGAGCCCTCGTTCAATATACTCCAATAGGTTGATATTTTTTTCCTGTTCTCTCTATGGGTGCAGTAGTAGGCCTTGCATGCTCCGTGTGGGGCCTGGCTAACGCAGAGCTGTTGCAGCAGTCGCCGGTTGGGTTGAGGTTGACATCATGCTCTGTGGAGGCTGGCCATGTTTTATTGACCTCATTGACATTGGTGGGGTAGACTGCTGCAGGTGCTAGATGCAGCGGTCCCAGGGTCTTTATCCCTTTGGGCTGCTGTGGTTGCAGTTTTTTTTTGCTTGTCGACCAGGATCGAAAAAATCTGATCTTATTTTCTGAGACGACATTTTGATTTTGATTGACCTTGACAAATGAAGGTTGCTATTGCTAGTGCTAGCCTACAGGAAATTAATCGTCAACGTTCAATCCCATTCATTCAACCTCGCGATAGTCAATGATTGGTTGTACAGTTTGAATATATATATATTTTTCTCTCCTCTATGCCCAATTTCATCGCGGGACAACAGTTTGGAAAGCAAATGATTATTGCTGTTAAAGAAGACAATGAAAATAATATAAACTGTCTTGTAGCCATCAAAATTCTCAAGTTGAGAAAACAATAGCCTTTCTTACTGGCACCATTGTCCATATCCCAAATGAGGGCGCTGTGTGCAAATTCACTCTTTATCATTGGGTCAGTGCCACTTGAAACGTTGTATTTGGACAATCATTTCCTCTTCCAGGTTAGATGGATGTCATAGTTGTTATGACCTGGTTCATAGCTCGTGACAACAAAGGGAGACCATGCATTACTTAAAAAGGAATACATTTATTCAACTAAATAACAATAAATACAAACAGGTACTGTAACAAGCTGTGGACGTCTGTAGGATCAGTAGTGTGTGCAGTGTGTTGATGAGTGGAGACAGGAGAGGGTGTTGTATTGTGAAAACAGACAAAAAAACACTAAAGGTGGTGGAAGCTAGCCTGCCAGTCAGGGAAGAGAGAGAGTGTTGGCTGATGTGGCCACCCTTTATAGCCTACAGGCCAACTCTGCCCAGGTGCACCACATCAGCTGACATTCCTCCCAGCTCTGCCCATTGGCCTTCTGCAACAAGCAGACTACCAAACAGGAGATCCCAGCAGACAGAGTGGGAGGGACGTCAAATATTGTGCATTTTGTGTCTCCCCTTTCATAGGCCAAGATTAGATGGGTGCAGATAAGGTGGTTTTTATATCTGTTTATCGGAGTCAGCAGTAGCCTATAGGCCGATACAACCCTGTCATTTTTGTCATATTAAAAAATATTCTGCTAATGTCTCCAGTCATATAAAGTGTATTAGAATTTCATGAAATGTGTTTATAAACACAAAAAGAAAGGAGAAGAAACGTATCTGACATAGCTTATAGCTTAGGCCTACTCTACGCCAATACACGCTCAGCCATGCATTGAACACTGCAGTCTTTTAACGCAAACAGTGATTGAGTTGTATTATTAGCCTAAATTATGACTATCTAATCTACTCATCACATTAGGAATAGTAGGCTTACTAGGATATTTTACATAAGTCTGCAAATGTGATGATAGATAGATGCATGGAATGCTTTATTATAAGGTGCATTTTTACAGTGAACATTAGCTTAACCAAAACTTGAAACTCACGCACCGCCTATAAGTGAGGGGAAAAGGACAGAGAGGGAGAGAGAGAGACCTGATTTAACTCAAACTAAACTGTCCATCGTACAGCAGAGTGCGTGTCCAACTCCAAACCTCCATAACTGAAAAGATACAAGCATATCATGAGCGCACCAGTTACAAAACAGAGCTGAGAGCTCTCCATGCAGAATGGGGACCATATATAAACAGAGCTGAGAGCTCTACATGCAGAATGGGGACCATATATAAACAGAGCTGAGAGCTCTACATGCAGAATGGGGACCATATATAAACAGAGCTGAGAGCTCTCCATGCAGAATGGGGACCATATATAAACAGAGCTGAGAGCTCTCCATGCAGAATGGGGACCATATATAAACAGAGCTGAGAGCTCTACATGCAGAATGGGAACCATATATAAACAGAGCTGAGAGCTCTACATGCAGAATGGGGACCATATATAAACAGAGCTGAGAGCTCTCCATGCAGAATGGGAACCATATATAAACAGAGCTGAGAGCTCTCCATACAGAATGGGGACCATATATAAACAGAGCTGAGAGCTCTCCATGCAGAATGGGGACCATATATAAACAGAGCTGAGAGCTCTACATGCAGAATGGGGACCATATATAAACAGAGCTGAGAGCTCTCCATGCAGAATGGGGACCATATATAAACAGAGCTGAGAGCTCTACATGCAGAATGGGGACCATATATAAACAGAGCTGAGAGCTCTACATGCAGAATGGGGACCATATATAAACAGAGCTGAGAGCTCTCCATACAGAATGGGGACCATATATAAACAGAGCTGAGAGCTCTCCATGCAGAATGGGAACCATGTATAAACAGAGCTGAGAGCTCTCCAGGCAGAATGGGGACCAAATATAAACAGAGCTGAGAGCTCTCCATACAGAATGAGGACCAAAGCTGAGAGCTCTCCATACAGAATGGGGACCATATATAAATATTCCATGTTTGTTCTCTCTTCTACCCCAATCCCATGATAATTTATATCAATAATGCAATGGCAAAACATGTTATAATTTTTTACAACCCAAATTATTCCAGTATTCCTATTTCACTACCAGGGACGTAATCTGATTGCAAGCAGTACTTTAAGAGTTCTCATGACATCTAGTGGTGAGTTTTGGATATTTTGATCTCCACAATCAACACATTGATGATGTCATCGTAAACCACAGAGCTGCAGACAGACAGACAGACAGACAGACAGACCTGCAGACAGACCTGCAGACAGACAGACCTGCAGACAGACAGACAGACAGACAGACAGACAGACAGACAGACAGACAGTTGCAGACAGACAGACAGCTGCAGACAGACAGACCTGCAGGCAGACAGACAGACAGACAGACAGACAGGCAGACAGGCAGACAGACAGACAGACAGACAGACAGACAGACAGACAGACACTGACACACATTCACCCATGAAGTCATCCTCACAAAGGTATAATAAAGTATGAATTAAATGATGTTTAGTAAAAGTTTGTATCATGAGTTAATATTACAGGCAACAAAGGATATGTGTAATCTTGGTTAACCCAGGTAATTATTCACCAGGTAATTGTACTAGAACGAGGAGGAGAACCGGAAAGAGGAGCTCCAACCTCTCTTTTTACAAGTTACGGGCAGACTACTCCCTCCCCTTCGAAATTCGAAAGATGCTGACACCTGTGAAATTGTGATTTGTCCAAATAACCAGTGAGGGAAAAAAAACTAAAGCAGAACTACTGGTGCTCGTTATCCTACGCTTCCCGTTCAGCCTCATACAGATCCTACGGTACCAGTTATGTTTATGTAGATCTGTTCATGAGAGATTAGGCTCTGTGTGACATTCAATATGTCATGTTAAGTATTCCCTGATGAGTTTGTTTAAGTTTGTAAGTGTTTACCACCACATCATTTCAACGTGGAGAATTGGGTAATATTTGGTTGATATGCTGATTAATAAGATTACAACCTATTTTCACCCACTAAAATAGACAGCCAAAATCAAATGTTATTGGTCACATGCTCAGCAGATGTTGTTGAAGGTGTAGAGAAATGCTTGTGTTCCTAGCTCCAACGGTGCAGTAGTATCTATAATTAATTCACAACAATACACACAAATCTCAAAGTAAAAGAAGTAAAAGTAAAAGAATGGAATTATAAATATTAGGATGAGCAATGTTGGAGTGGCGTTGACTAGATACAGTAGAATACACTATATACATATGAAATGAGTAAAACACTATGTGAATATTATTAAAGTGAACAGTGTTCCATTATTAAAGTGACCAGTGATTCCATGTACATAGGGCAGCAGCCTCTGAGGTGCAGTGTTGAGTAATCGGGTGGTAGCCGGCTAGTGACAGTGACTAAGTTCAGGGCACGGTACTGGGTGGAGGCCGGCTAGTGATAGCTATTTAACATTCTGATTGTCTTGAGATAGAAGCTGTCTTTCAGTTTCTCTCTTCCACCTTTGATGCACCTGTACTGACCTCGCCTTCTGGATGATAGTGGGGTGAACAGGCCATGGCTCGGGTGGTTGATGTCCTTGATGATCTTTTTGGCCTTCTCCCTCTGGAGAGATCTGCGTTTGCCAGCAGTGCCGTTGCTGTACCAGGCTGTGATACAGCCTGACAGGATGCTCTCAATGGTGCATCTGTAAAATCTTGTGAGGGTCTTAGGGACCAAGCCATATTTCTTCAGCCTCCTGAGGTTGAAGAGAAACTGTTGGGCTGTCTTCACCACACTATCTGTGTGGGTGGACCATTTCAGATTGTCAGGGATGTGTATGCCAAGGTACTTGAAGCTTTTCACCTTCTCTACTGCGGTCCCGTTGATGTGGGCGTGCTCCCTCTACTGTCTCCTGAAGTCCACGATCATCTCCTTAGTTTTGTTGACATTGAGGGAGAGGTTATTTTCCTGGCACCACTCCGCCAGGGCCCTCACCTCCTCCCTATAGGCTGCCTCGTCATTGTTGGTAATCAGACCTACAACTGTTGTGTCGTCTGAAAACATAATGATTGCGTTGAAGACGTGCGTGGCCATGCAGTCATTGGTGACCAGTGAGTACAGGAGGGGGCTGAGCACGCACCCTTGTGGGGCCACTGTGTTGAGGATCAGCGCAGTGGGGTGTTGTTCCTACCTTCACCACCTGGGGGCGGCCCGTTAGGAAGTCCAGGACTCAGTTGCACAGGTCGAGGTTCAGAACCAGGGCTCCGAGCTTAATGATAAGCTTGGAGTGTTCTATGGTGTTGAAGGCTGAGCTGTAGTCTATGAACAGCATTCTTGCATAGTTATTCCTCTTGTACAGATGGGATAGGGCAGTGTGCAGTGCAATGGCAATTGCATCGATTGTGGATCTATTGGGGCGGTATGGAAATTGAAGTGGGTCTAGGGTGTCAGGTAAGGTGGAGGTATTTGGTATTGGGTATTTTATTAGGATCTCCATTAGCTGTTGCAAAAGCAGCAGCTACTCTTCCTGGGGTTCACACAAAACAAGAAACATAATACAGAATGACATAATACAGAACATCATTAGACAAGAACATAACTAAATACATGTTTTAAGGCACACATAGCCTACATATCAATGCATACACACAAACTATCTAGGTCAAATAGGGGAGAGGCGTTGTGCCGCGAGGTGTTGCTTTATCTGTTAAAAAAATATATTTTGAATTTCGCGCCCTGCACTTGAAGTGGCTGTTGTCATATTGTGCCCGGCTTCGGGCTTGCAGCCCAAAGAAGTTAACTAGGTCTTTCCTTGCCGTACTGAACCATTAGACTGGACAATAATCAAGATTAGACAAAACCAGAGTCTGCAGAACTTGCTTTTTGGAGTGTGGTGTCAAAAAAGCAGAGCATCTCTTTATTACGGCTAGACCTCTCCCCGCCTTTACAACCATTGAATCTATATGTTTTGACCATGACTGTTTACACCAAGGTAGCACCAAGTAATTTAGTCTCCTCAACTTGTTCAACAGCCACACCATTCATTACCAGATTCAGCTGAGATCTAGCACTTAAGGAAGGATTTCTACCAAATACAATGCTCTTAGTTTTAGAGATGTTCAGGACCAGTTTATTACTGGCCACCCATTCCAAAACAGACTGCAACTTTGTTAAGGGTTTCAGTGACTTCATTAGCTGTGGTTGCTGATGCGTATGTGGTTGAATCATTAGCATACATGGACACACATGCTTTGTTTAATGCCAGTGGCAGGTCATTTGTAAAAATAGAAAAGAGTAGAGGGCCTAGAGAGCTGCCCTGCGGTACACCACACTTTACATGTTTGACATTAGAGATGCTTACATTAAAGAAAACCCTTTGAGTTCTATTAGATAGATAGCTCTGAATTCATGATGTGGCAGAGGTTGAAAAGACATAGCGCTTAAGTTTTTTCAACAACAGGTTATGGTCAATAATATCAAAGGCTGCACTGAAATCTAACAGTACAGCTCCCACAAACTTCTTATTATCAATTTCTTTCAACTAATCATCAGTCATTTGTGTCAGTGCAGTACATGTTGAGTGCCCTTCTCTATAAGCATGCTGAACGTCTGTTGTTCATTTGTTTACAGAGAAATAGCATTGTATTTGGTCAAACACTATTTTTCCCAACAGTTTGCTAAGAGCTGGCAGCAAGTTTATAGGTCTGCTGTTAGAACCAGTAAAGGCCGCTTTACCACTCTTGGGTAGTGTAATTACTTTGGCTTCGCTCCAGGCCTGAGGACAAAGACTTTAATCTAGGCTCAGATTAAAAATATGACAGATAGGAGTGGCTATAGAGTCAGCCACCATCCTCGGTAGCTTTCCATCTAAGTTGTCAATGCCAGGAGGTTTGTCAGTATTGATCGTTAACAATAATTTTTCCACCTCTCCCACACTAACTTTACAAAATTCTAACTTGCACTGCTTTTCTTTCATTATTGTCACGCACTGACCTTAGAGATCCTTATTTATTTTCTATGTTTGGTTAGGTCAGGGTGTGACTCGGGTGGGAGATTCTATGTTTTCTATTTCTTTGTTGTTTTTGCCATATGTGGTTCCCAATCAGAGGCAGCTGTCTATCGTTGTCACTGATTTGGGATCATATATAAATTGTGATTTTCCGTTTGGGTTTTGTGGGGAGTTATTTTCTGTTTAGCTGTTTTGTTGCCTGACAGAACTGTTCGCTTTCGTTTTCTACTTTGTTATTTTGTTGTGGTGTTCAGTTTTATTAAAAATCATGAAAGCCTACCACGCTACACCTTGGTCTCCTTCTTCAACCGACGAGAGTCGTTACAGAACTCCCCACCACCAAAGGACCAAGCAGCGTGGTAAAAAGGACGAGTGGACATCCTGGACGGAAAAGGACCCTGGACGCATGTCAGGGAGTATTGCTGTCCGAAGGAGGAGAAAGAAGCAGCAAAAGCGGAACGGCGACGTTACCAGGAGTTGGAGCAACGAGGCAAGATCGAGAGGCAGCCCCCAATTTTTTGGAGGAGGGGGCACACGGGGAGGATTCAGTCAGGGTTCAGAGTCAGGGTTCAGACCTGAGTCAACTCCTCGTGCGTACCGTGGGGAGCGAGTGACCGGTCAAGCACCGTGCTATCCGGTTTTGCACACCATTCCCTCAGTGCGCATCCACAGCCCGGTGCGCTATGTGCAAGCTCCCCGCAGTGGCCGTGCTAGAGTGGGCATTCAGCCATGACCGATTGTGCCGGCTCAGCGTTCCTGGCCTCCGTTGCGTCTCTTCGGCTATCCTGCGTCAGCTCTACGTACGGTGTCCCCGGTTCGCCAGCACAGCCCAGTGCGGCCTGTTCCAGCTCCCCGCACTTGCCGGGCTACAGGGGGTATCCAGCCAGGACGAGTTGTGCCAGCTCTGCGCTCCAGACCTCTGGTGCGCCTCCACGGTCCAGTGTGTCCTGTGCTGGCTCTACGCACTTTGCCTCCAGTGCGCCGTCATAGCCCAGTGCGTCCTGTGCCAGCTCTCCACACTCTTAGAGCTAAAGTGGGTATCCAGCCAGGATGCGTTGTGGCAGCTCCACATACCAGGCTTCCAGTACGTCTCCTCAGCCTGGTGAGACCTGTTCCGGCTCCACGTACAAAGCCTCCAGTGATGATCCATGGCAAGAAGCCTCCAGTGATGATACATGGCACGAAGCCTCCAGTGATAATCCATGGCACGAAGCCACCAGTGATGATCCATGGCTCGGAGCCTGCAGCGAGGATCCATGGCACGAAGCCTGCAGAGATAATCCATGGCACAAAGCCTCCAGCGTTGATCCGCAGTCCAGAGCCTCCAAGCGACGGTCTTCAGTCCGGAGCCTCCAGCAACGGTCCCCAGTCCGGAGCCTGCAAAGAATAAAATCTCTGCGGACCGTCACTGGAGTTCGGAGCCCCTGGCGACGGTCCGCAGGCCGGAGCCTCCGACGACGATCCGCAGTCCGGAGCCTCCGGCGGCAATCTGCAGTCCCGAGCCTCCGGCGGCGATCTGCAGTCCAGAGCCCCTGGCGGTCTGCAGTCCAGAGCCTCTGGCGATGATCTACGGTCCGGAGGTCCCGGCGAAGATCCCTACACCGGAGGCGCAACCGAAGTGGGGGGAGCCTAAAGCAGGGCAGGGTCTGTGTCGCATCGGGACCCTCCCCTATAGGTTCCGGTTTGCCGGAGTCCGCACCTTTGGGGGGGGGGGGATCCATATTCATGACCTTAGAGATCCATATTCATTCTCTATGTTTGGTTAGGTCAGGGTGTGACTCGGGTGGGAGATTCTATGTTTTCTATTTCTTTGTTGTTTTTGCCATGTGTGGTTCCCACTCAGAGGCAGCTGTATATCATTGTCTCTGATTGGGGATCATATATAAGTTGTCATTTTCCGTTTGGGTTTTGTGGGGAGTTATTTTCTGTTTAGCTGTTTTGTTGCCTGACAACTGTTCGCTTTCGGTTATTTTGTGTTCAGTTTATGCTTGGTCTCCCTCTTCAACCCACGAGAGTCGTTACAATTATTTGTTTTTTTATGCATGAATATAATTGCTCACTGTTTGTCGTAGGCACTTCCTGCCTAAGTTTGCCCACTTTGCCAATTAAATAATCATTCAAATAATTGCCAACATCAAATGGTTTTGTGATGAATAAGCCATTTTATTAGATGAAAGATGGAGTTGAATTTGTCTTTCTGCCCATAATTTAATTTAAAGTACTCCAAAAGTTTTTTTCTTGGCATCATAGTAAAGTTTCTTCTTCTTTTTGTTGAGATTAGTCACATAATTTCTCAATTTGCAGTAAGTAAGCCAGTCAGATGTACAGCCAGACTGATTAGCCACTCCTTTTCCCCCATCTCTTTCAACCATGCAGTTTTTCAATTCCTCATCAATCCATTGAGCCTTAACAGTTGTAACAGTAACTTTGTTAACAGATGCATGTTTATCAATAATTGGAAGAAGCAATTTCATAAATTCATCAAGTGCAGCGTTTGGATGCTCCTCATTAATCACATCAGACCAACGAATATCTTTAACATCATCCACATAAGAGCCACAGCAAAATCTTTTGTATGATCTCTTATACACTATTTTAGGCCCAGCTGTTGGAACTTTGGCTTTCCTGGATATAGCCACTATATTGGGATCACTGCATCCAATGGGTACGGATATAGCTTTAGAACAAATTTCTACAGCATTAGTAAAAATGTGATTGATACATGTGGATGATCTTGATCTTGTTCCTTGTTCCATTTCTCAGAAATGGCTAATATATGAATGTTATCTGATGTTAGCAAGTTATTGATTTCATAAACCTTATTTCTAAGGCTACATATATTAATATGGGCTATTTTCAGCCCTTTCCTAGGTAGCTTATCAGAGACAGACATAATACTGAAACGAGCAGACAAAGCAAGAGGAATAATATATACATTCAGCAGTCCATTTAATCAATCATCTGAAGTGCCTTGCGGTCAGAAGCCGAGGAATTGCCATACCAGGCAGTGATGCCACCGGTCAGGATGCTCTCGATGTTGCAGCTGTAGAACCTTTTGAGGATCTCAGGAACCATGCCAAATCTTTTTAGTTTCCTGAGGGGGAATAGGCTTTGTCGTGCTCTCTTCACGACTGTCTTGGTGTTTTTGGACCATTCTAGTTTGTTGTTGATGTGGACACCAAGGAATTTGATGCTCTCAACCTGCTCCACTACAGCCCCGTCAATGAGAATGGGGATGTGCTCGGTGCTCCTTTTCCTGTAGTCCACAATCATCTCCTTAGTCTTGGTTATGTTGAGGGATAGGTTGTTATTCTGGCACCACCCGGCCAGGTCTCTGACCTCCTCCCTATAGGCTGTCTCGTCGTTGTCTGTGATCAGGCCTACCACTGTTGTGTCGTCTGCAAACTTAATGATGGTGTTGGACTCGTGCCTGGCCATGCAGTCGTGGGTGAACAGGGAGTACAGGAGGGGACTGAGCACGCACCCCTGGGGAGCTCCAGTGTTGAGGATCAGTGTGGCAGATGTGTTTCTACCTACCCTCACCACCTGGGGGTGACCAGTCAGGAAGTCCAGGATCCAGTTGCAGAGGGAGATGTTTAGTCCCAGGTTCCTTAGCTTAGTGATGAGCTTTGAGGGTACTATGGTGTTGAACACTATCACCTGGGCCGGTGGTGGGTTTTCCAATCCTGTGGGCGCGCTCCACCTCAATCTTCCTGTGGTCCATCTTCAATTTCTCACAGATCATTTCCCTCACTTTGTCCTCAGACTCCATCCAGGTCTCATGTGGAGATTCTGCAATTCCGTCCACATCCATGTTGTTTCGCCTTGATTGTCCATCGAGATAGTCTAATTTATCTGTCATTGTTATCATGGATTCACACACAAAACTGATGTCCTCTCTCAACGACTTATAGATTGTCGTTATCTTGCCGTTCTCCTGTTTCAACTTGTCGAGCTGACCCTGGGAGAACTGCAAACTGTTCTTCAGGTCCTGGACTTCTGGTCAGGTCATGAATTGTTTTATTAGTAGAATCCAAAAGTATTTTGGACAAAACACTTGAAACTATTTACTTGTTGTTGTAACAGCTGCTTATAGGTCTCTTTTTGTTCATTTAAAAGATCCTTCACGTGTGATAGAGAGACACCACTGGCACTGTCCTCAACGATACTCCCGCCAGCTTTGAACTTTGTCATGGTAGCTAGCCATGTATGTTAGGCTGTTACTTCTCGCAGTTCCAGACAGGGCAGGTCACGGGGAAAATTGAAACAACAAACAGCAGGGATCTATCTAGACAGCCACAAACCCGGGACAATCCGCGATCCCAGCCACAATGGCTAACCGCATCGCGGGCTGCCATCAATAACACCTCGCTTCCTTAAAGTCCAGCTAGCTAGCAGCTAGGCTTGCTGCGACGCCAAATAGCTCCTCAGACCCGTTCTTGGTCGGCAGGATCACTGGAAAGATACAAGCAGTCCCAGCAACTGATGCCAACTGCGTCGCTGTAAGGCCTGGGTGTCGGAGTGCGTAGTCAAGCGCAGGGAAACAGCAGGTGCAATAACAACTGTTCTTTAATGAACACGGAGAAACCAGGCCACCCTACTAACACACTGAAAGGATCAGTGGCAGCTAATAGGCCGGTGACGACGACCGCCGAGCGCCACCCGAACGGGAAGGAGAACCTGCCTCGGTCGAAGTCGTGACAGTCGCGGTATCAAACATAAGAAGCTAGGTAGCTACCAAGAACTTTCCAATATACTTTTAAACAACAAACTTTTCAAACAAACAAAACCGAGCTCTTCCTCGTTCCGAGTACAACAGGTGATATGATCCTTAACTTGCCTCTCAAAGCACTTCATGATGACAGAAGTGAGTGCCATGGGGTGATGGTAATTTAATTCAGTCACCTTTGCTTCCTTGGGTACAGGAACAATGGTGGCACTGTGTTATCCTCAAAGCAGGCGAAGAAGCTGTTTAGCTTGTATGGGAGCAAGGCGTCGGTGTCTGCAATGTGGCTGGTTATCCCTTTGTAATCCGTGATTGTCTGGAGTCCCTGCCAAATACATCTTGTGTCTGAGCCGTTGAATTGCGACTCCATTTTGTCTCTGTACTGACATTTTGCCTGATTGATTGCCTTACGGACGGCATAACTGCATAATTACACCCTAATACAAAACAGGTGCACCCAATAAACACATAGGGAGGGGGAGAAAAGGATCAGTGGCAGCTAATAGGCCGGTGACGACGACCGCCGAGCGCCACCCGAACGGGAAGGAGAGCCTGCCTCGGTCGAAGTCGTGACAGTACCCCCCCTATGAAGCGCGGCTCCCGCAAGGCGCCAAGACACCGGCCTCGAGGTCGACCCGGAGGACGAGGTGCAAGGCGATCCGGATGGAGGCGATGGAAATCCCTCAGCATAGACAGATCCAAAATGTCCCCCACCGGTACCCAGCACCTCTCCTCCGGACCGTACCCCTCCCAGTCCACGAGGTACTGCAGGCCCCTCACCCGGCGTCTCGAGTCCAGAATGGCCCGTATCATGTACGCCGGGGACCCCGGTTTATTCTCCTCAGGACTTTGAAGGGCCCTACACACTGCGGACACAGCTTCCGGCAGGGCAAGTGGAGGGGCAGGCTTCGGGTCGAGAGCCAGACCCTGTCCCCCGGTACAAACACAGGGGCCTCACTGCGGTGGTGGTCAGCGCTCCTCTTCTGCCGTCCACTAGCTTGTTGGAGAGATTCCTGGACGGCCCTCCATGTCTCCTTGGAACGCTGCACCCATTCCTCCACCGCAGGAGCCTCGGTCTGGCTCGGATGCCATGGTGCCAGGACCGGCTGATACCCCAATACACACTGAAAGGGGGACACGTTAGTAGAGGAGTGGCGTAGTGAGTTCTGGGCCATTTCGGCCCAGGGAATGTATCTCGCCCACTCCCCTGGCCGGTCCTGGCAATAAGACCGCAGAAACCTACCCACCTCCTGGTTCATTCTCTCCACCTGCCCATTACTCTCAGGGTGATAACCAGAGGTCAGGCTGACCGAGACCCCCAAACGCTCCATGAACGCCCTCCATACTCGGGACGTGAATTGGGGGCCCCGATCAGAAACGATGTCCTCCGGCACCCCGTAGTGCCAGAAGACGTGGGTGAATAATGCCTCCGCAGTCTGTAGGGCTGTAGGAATACCGGGCAACGGGAGGAGACAACAGGACTTCGAGAACCGATCCACAATCACCAGTACCGTAGTGTTCCCCTGAGACGGGGGAAGATCGGTCAGAGAATCTATGGACAGGTGCGACCAAGGCCGTTGTGGAACGGGGAGGGGTTGTAACTTCCCTCTAGGAAGGTGCCTAGGACCCTTACTCTGAGCGCATACCGAACAGGAGGAAACATAAACCCTAACGTCTCTCGCCAAGGTAGGCCACCAATACCTCCCCCGAAGGCTCCCCACTGTCCTCTTCACCCCAGGGTGACCCGAGGAGGGTAGAACGTGAGCCCACCAAATCAATTTGTCCCGAACACCAAGCGGCACGTACTTCCGACCCACCGGACACTGAGGAGGAGCGGGTTCCGCCCGTAACGCCCACTCGATGTCCAAGTCCACTTCCCACACCACTGGTGCTATCAGCCTTGAGGCGGGAAGGACAGGAGTGGGTTCGGTGGGCCGATCGTCCGAGTCGTAAAAACGGGACAGTGCATCCGCCTTTACGTTCTGGGAGCCCGGTCTATACGTTAACGTAAACTGGAAACGGGTAAAGAACATGGCCCACCTTGCCTGACGTGGGTTCAGTCTCCTAGCTGCCCGAATATACTCCAGATTCTGGTGGTCGGTCCAGATGAGAAAAGGGTGCTTAGCCCCCTCAAGCCAGTGTATCCACACCTTCAGGGCACTGACCACTGCTAACAACTCCAGGTCCCCCACATCATAGTTACGCTCCGCTGGGCTGAGTTTCTTCGAGAAGAAAGCACAGGGGTGGAGTTTTGGTGGCGTACCAGAGCGCTGTGATAGCACGGCACCTACCCCAGCCTCGGACGCGTCCACCTCCACTATGAATGCTAGAGAGGGATCCGGATGCGCCAACACGGGCGCATCTGTGAACAGCGCCTTCAACCTGTTGAAAGCTCCGTCCGCTTTTGCTGACCACTGCAACCGCACCGGACCCCCCTTCAGCAGTGAGGTAATGGGAGCTGCTACCTGGCCAAAACCCCGGATAAACCTCCGGTAGTAGTTGGCAAAACCCAAAAACCGCTGCACCTCTTTTACCGTGGTCGGAGTCGGCCAATTACGCACTGCCTTAATGCGGTCACTCCCTACCACCACCCCCGAGGTGGAAATGCATAACCCAGAAAAGAGACGGCTCGTTTGGAGAACACACACTTCTCAGCCTTGACATATAGGTCATGCTCCAGCAGTCTACCAAGCACCTTGCGTACCAGAGACACATGCGCGGCTTGAGTGGCTGAGTAGATCAGAATGTCATCGATATACACAACCACTCCCTGCCCGTGCAGGTCCCTGAGAATATTGTCTACAAAGGATTGGAAAACGGCTGGAGCATTCTTTAACCCATACGGCATGACGCAGTACTCATAATGGCCCGATGTGGTACTAAATGCGGTTTTCCACTCGTCTCCTTTCCGAATACGCACCAGACTATATGCGCTCCTGAGATCCAATTTTGTGAAGAACTGCGCTCCGTGAAATGATTCCATTGCTGTAGAAATGAGAGGTAGTGGGTAACTAAACCCCACGGTGATGGCATTTAGACCTCTATAATCAATACATGGACGCAAACCTCCCTCCTTTTTCTTCACAAAAAAGAAACTCGAGGAGGCGGGTGAGATGGAGGACCGAATGTACCCCTGTCCCAGAGACTCAGTGACATATGTCTCCATAGCCATCGTCTCCTCTTGGGACAGTGGGTACACGTGACTCTTGGGAAGCGCAGCGTCTACCTGGAGATCTATCGCACAATCCCTTCCCGGTCGATGAGGTGGTAATTTAGTCGCTTTCTTTTTACTGAAAGCGATTGCCAAATCGGCATACTCGGGGGGAATGCACACCGTGGAACCCTGGTCTGGACTTTCCACCGGCGTGGCACCGACGGAAACTCCCAAACACCTTCCAGAACACTCCTTTGACCACCCCTGGAGAACCCCCTGTCTCCACGAAATTTTAGGATTGTGCCGGGCCAGCCAGGGAATCCCTAGCACCACTGGAAACGCAGGCGAATCAATAATATAAAAGCTGATACGCTCCTTATGCTTCCCCTGCGTCATCATGTCCAGGGGGACCGTGGTCTCCCTGACCACCCCTGACCCTAATGGCCGGCTATCTAGGGACTGCACGGGAAGGGGAGAATCTATCGGCACAAGCGGAACCCTTAACCAAAGAGCGAGTCCGCGATCCATAAAGTTCCCAGCTGCGCCTGAATCGACTAGCGCCATATGATGGGAAGAGGGAAAAAATTTAAGGAAAAAAAATCAAGACAAACATGTGACTAACAGGGGGTTCTGGGTGAGTTTGGTGCTGACTCACCTGGGGTGATCAAGAAGCGTTCCGCCTGCCATCTCGACTCCCAGACGGACCCCCCCAGCACCGATCGGCCGTGTGTCCTCTCCGACCACAGCTGGTGCAGAGAGAGCCTCCTCCTCCGGTACCCCTCGGCACAGCCCCTCCCAACTCCATCGGAATAGGAGCGGAGGGGCTGGGTGGTGGAACATACAGGACCCTCTCAGAACGCCCGCGGGCAGCCAGCAGATTGTCCAGATGGATGGACATGTCAATCAGCTCATCCAGGGAAAGAGTGGTGTCCCGACATGCTAGCTCCCTGCGGACGTCCTCCCGGAGACTACACCGGTAGTGATCAATAAGGGCCCTGTCATTCCACCCAGATCCTGCAGCCAGGGTCCGGAACTCCAGCGCGTAATCCTGGGCGCTCCTCTTCTCCTGCCTAAGGTGGAACAGTCGTTCTCCCGCCGCTCGGCCCTCTGGAGGATGGTCAAATACGGCACGAAAACGGCGGGTGAACTCTGGGTAATGCTCCTTCGCGGAGTCTGGGCCATTCCAGACTGCATTGGCCCACTCCAGAGCACGACCCGTGAGGCAGGAGATGAGGACACTAACCCTCTCCGCTCCCGAGGGAGTGGGTCTTACGGTGGCAAGGTACAGTTCCAGTTGGAGTAGGAACCCCTGGCACCCCGCCGCCGATCCATCATAATCCCTCGGGAGTGTCAGACGGAGAGCGCTGGAGCCGAGGGATTGAGAGTCCTGAGCTGGAGGAGCCGAAGGTGGAGAGAGGAGACCACTCCTCTCCCATCGGTCCATTCGCTCCATCATCGAATCCATCGCTGATCCAATACGGTGGAGAACGGTGGTATTATGGAGCACCCGTTCCTCCATCGATGGGAGAGGGTTGGCCGCTGCTCCTGCTGACTCCATTTGGTTGGTGCGGGATTCTGTAAGGCCTGGGTGTCGGAGTGCGTAGTCAAGCGCAGGGAAACAGCAGGTGCAATAACAACTGTTCTTTAATGAACATGGAGAAACCAGGCCACCCTACTAACACACTGGGTGTACTCCTCAAACAACCCCAGACACGGGGGAAACGAACACAGTCCAGTAAACACGAAGAACGAAACAAAAACCACTCTTACTAACAAACAATCCCGCACAAAGAAACGTGCGGGCCGGCTGACTAATGAGCCCAACTAATTACACCCTAATACAAAACAGGTGCACCCAATAAACACATAGGGAGGGGGAGAAAAGGATCAGTGGCAGCTAATAGGCCGGTGACGACGACCGCCGAGCGCCACCCGAACGGGAAGGAGAGCCTGCCTCGGTCGAAGTCGTGACAGTCGCGGTATCAAACATAAGAAGCTAGGTAGCTACCAAGAACTTTCCAGTATACTTTTAAACAACAAACTTTCCAAACAAACAAAACCGAGCTCTTCCTCGTTCCGAGTACAACAGGTGATATGATCCTTAACTTGCCTCTCAAAGCACTTCATGATGACAGAAGTGAGTGCCATGGGGTGATGGTAATTTAATTCAGTCACCTTTGCTTTCTTGGGTACAGGAACAATGGTGGCACTGTGTTATCCTCAAAGCAGGCGAAGAAGCTGTTTAGCTTGTCTGGGAGCAAGGCGTCGGTGTCTGCAATGTGGCTGGTTATCCCTTTGTAATCCGTGATTGTCTGGAGTCCCTGCCAAATACATCTTGTGTCTGAGCCGTTGAATTGCGACTCCATTTTATCTCTGTACTGACATTTTGCCTGTTTGATTGCCTTACGGACGGCATAACTGCACTGTTTGCATACGAAGTTGAATTTCCAATGTGTTATCACTATGCTTTCAACAATCTAAAATCACAATCAAATTAATTTGGAAAATCTTTTTGGTTTAGTTGTCACCTAAATGTGTTATCATTGTGTTTTCAACCATTTAAAAGCACAGCAAAGTTCAAATGGGATTACAATTTCAGATATTTTGTTTATTTATACAACAATTTAATGTGTTATCACTGTGCCTAATCTAACAGCACAACCAACTGATTTCAGTTGAGATTACATTAAAGTACATGGTGCAAATTATCAATGCCATTCGAGACTCTGCTCAGATTATTATAGCAATTGTGAAGATCTCCACACACCGGCGATCTTTGCGTTCTCTTGAACATGCATGCTCTCTATGATTGCATAAGAAGACATATATTGTTACTGTAAACTCAAAATGTGGACATGGATGTGTATGTTACTCAATACTCAAGTTGAATAAATACTGTTACATTGCAGTTATATACATTAGTTTGTAAGAAATCCTTAACTTTAGGCTATTTACTGTATTACAAAAGTAATATTGAATTGTGTATGGTTGACAACGCAACCAAATAATAACATTTAAAGGACATCTACAGGGCATTTGGAAAGTATTCAGACCGCTTCCCTTTTCCACATTTTGTTACGTTACAGGCTTATTCTAAAATAAATGAAAACATTTCCTCATCAATTCCCCATAATTACAAAGCGAAACTGTTTTTAATTTTTTTTTAGCTAATTTATTAAACATAAAAAACAGGTACCTTATATACATACATTTTCAGACCCTTTTCTATGAGACTTGAAATTGAGCTCAGGTGCATACTGTTTCCATTGATCATCCTTGAAATGTTTCTACAATTTGATTGGATAAATTCAATTGATTATACATGATTTGGAAAGGCACACACCTGTCTATATAAGGTCCCACAGTTGACAGTGTATGTCAGAGCAAAAACCAAGCCATGAGGTCGAAGGAATTGTCCGTAGAGCTCCAAGACAAGATTGTGTCGAGGCACAGATCTGGGGAAGGGTACCAAAAAATGTATGCAGCTTTGAATGTTCCCAAGAACACAGTGGCCTCCATCATTCTTAAATGGAAGAAGTTAGGCTGCCCTGCCAAACTGAGAAATCGGGGGAGAAGGGCCTTGTTCAGGGAGGTGACCAAGAACCTGATGGTCACTCTGACAGAGCTCCAGAGTTCCTCTGTGTAGATCGGAGAACCTTCCAGAAGGACAATCATCTCTGCAGCACTCCACCAATCAGGCCCTTATGGTAGAGTGGCCAGATGGAAGCCACTCCTCAGTAAAAGGCACATGACAGCCCATTTGGAGTTTGCCAAAAGGCAACTAAAGGACTCTGACCATAAGAAACAAGATTCTCTGGTCTGATGAAACCAAGATTGAACTATTTGGCCTGAATGCAAAGCGTCACTTCTGGAGGAAACTTGGCACCATCCCTACGGTGAAGCATGGTGGTGGCAGGATCATGCTGTGGGGATGTCTTTCAGCGGAGACTAGTCAGGATTGAGGGAAAGATGAACGGAGCGAAGTACAGAGAGATCCTTGATGAAAACCTGCTCCAGAGAGCTCAGGACCTCAGACTGAGGCGAAGGTTCACCTTCCAACAGGACAACGACCCTAAGCACACAGCCAAGACAACACAGGAGTGGCTTCAGGACAAGTCTCTGAATGTCCTTGAGTGGCCCAGCCAGAGCCCGGACTTGAACCCGATCGAACATCCATCCTGACAGAGCTTGAGAGGATCTGCAGAGAATAATGGCAGAAACTTCCAAAATACAGGTGTGCCAACCTTGTAGTGTCATACCCAAGAAGACTCAAGGGTGTAATCGCTGCCAAAGGTTCTTCAACAAAGTACTGAGTAAAGGGTCTGAATACTTATGTAAATGTGATATTTCAGTTTTGTATTTTAATACATTTGCAAATATTTCTAAAAACCTGTTTTTGCTTTGTTATGTAGTATGTATGATGAAAAAACAACAACAATTTAATCAATTTTAGAACAAGGCTGTAACGTAACAAAATGTGGAAAAAGTCAAGGGGTCTGAATAGTTTCCGAATGCACTGTATCTACTGCTTGGATAGTTCCATCTGTGCCACTGAGTCTGGCTTCAATTCCAGTTGATCTTCAAATTAATAATTGATATGTTGGATTCACGTCTCCATTTCAACCAAAAATCTAAGTTAAAGAATAGGACTAAATCAAATCAAACTTGAAATGTGTTTTAAATACAGTTTGATTTGATTTAGTCCTATTCTTTAACTTGGATTTTTTCTTAACATGGAGACGTGAATCGAACATATTTATTGTTAAGTAGACTCCATTTGAAAACAACCACAGCTTGAAAGCCTAGGCCTGTATGTATGGTCTAATTTTAGTAGAATCCTGGGCTGAATTTTAAAGCTGTTGAATTTAATAGCTGTTGATAACTTCCCAATTCTATATAAGCAAATAGCATCATTGATAAAGTATGGTTACATTTAATTTGCTCTGTTAAATCTACCCCTTGGAATGACTTACATAGCAACAGTGAATCTATTTAGTGTAGATTTCTCAACAATCATGCTCGAGATAGCACATTGGTAATAGTCAGTGACAAACTCAGCAGGGCTTGGTTAGAACCCTGAATGGGTACCCAAAGTGATAGCTGTAGATAATTAAATGCTCCATCCAGGACGTGCTGCCCACCATTTAGTTTTTTCTTATAGTTGTCACGCCCTGATCTGTTTAACCTGTCCTTGTGCTTGTCTCCAACACCCTCCAGGTTTCTCCCATCTTCCCAATCAGCCCCTGTGTATTTATACCTGTGTTCTCTGTCTGTTTGTTGCCAGTTCGTCTTGTTTGTTTACCAGCATGTTGTCCCATCAGCGCCTATCTTTTCCCAGCCTCTCTTTTCTCATCCTCCTGGCTTTGACCCTTGCCTGTCCTGACTCAGAGCCCGCCTGCCTGACCTCCCTGCCTGTCCCTGAGTCTGCCTGCCGACCTTTACCTCTGCCCCACGTTGGATTATCGACCCCTGCCTGCCTTGACCTGTCTTTGCCTTCCCTGTTGCTACAATAAACATTGTTACTTTGACAGTCTGCATCTGGGTCTTCCCTTGGTTCTGATAATAGTGGATATTACATTGAAGATCTGATGTTGTTTCAAAGTAATACATTCAACATATTTACATAAGATTTGTCTGTTGAAATTTGGTTAACATGATGGTGTAATCCTGTGGTTGGAATTTCACCCTCAAAACAGTTTACGTCAATGACTTTTTGCAAATCCAATGTATTTTCCACTTAGATTCCACATCACAATAGGTTGAAAAATTACATTGAAACAACGTTGATTTAACCAGTTTGTGCCCAGTGGGTAGTTATAGTAGTTTTAGCATAGGATCTAGAAAGGCTTTGCGCCAAGGTTTACTAAGTAGTTGTGTCAATACTGAACTAAGAAGTGACTGGTACTGTCTATTCTGTCTTACACTTACGGGACAAATTACAGGCCAAATACAACAGACAGACACATCTCAAACAAATGTGACAAACAGAGATACAGAGTGGGAAAGCCACTGTTTATTCATAACAGTAATACTTATTTATAAAATGACTTATTTGACGTGTAGAAAAGCAAAATGACACATAGAAAAGCATCCATCTCTGCTTCTCCTGTCCTGTCCTCCTTCACTTCTTAGCGGCAGCCTTCATGATGTGGAGCTGGTAGATCTGTTCACAGGCGATGGAGAGGTCCACCACCAGAGAGACAAACTCCTCGAAGTTTACCATCCCATCACCATTCTGGTCCAGATTCTTCATGATCGTGTCTATGGCGGCTGGGTCCTTCTGGGACTGAGAGATAGAGGAGATGAAGAGAGTGATTAAGAGAGAGATGGGAGGGGAGAGGGGGGGTAGATTTACTTTGGATACTCTTTATTCTAATAAAGTGAGAGAGAGAAATCAGAATGAGAGGGAAAGAGCGTGAGATGAGAAAGTGTTGAGGGACAGTGAGATAAAAACAGAGGAATAGAAAAGAGAGAGTGAGAAAGTGAGAGGGATATCTATGGTACCTTCAGGAAGCTGCCCAGTTCTGTCTGCATGAGTTCTTTCAGCTCCTTTTTGCTCAGTGTGTTACAGTCACCGTCCTTGTCGGCATAGCGATGGAACACCGTGATCAGGGACTGCATGGATCTCTCCAACTGAGACGGCATGGCTGCAGAGAGAAGGATACACTGAGGAGGGGAGAGAGGGAGTGGGGAGATGGGAGGGGAGAGAGAGAAGGGGGAGATGGGAGGGGACAGAGGGAGGAGGGGGATGTAAATTACAGTGGCAGATAAAGATTAAGACTAAGATCGAGTCGTACTGCACCGGCTCTGACACCCGCTGGATGTGGCAGGGCTTGCAAACCATTACAGACTACAAAGGGAAGCACGGTGACACGAGCCTACCAGACGAGGTGAACTACTTCTATGCTCGTTTCGAGGCAAATAACCCTGAAACATGCATGAGAGCACCAAATGTTCCGGACGACTGTGTGATCACGATCTCCGTATCCGATGAGTAAGACCTTTAAACAGGTCAACGTTCACAAGGCCGCCGGGCCAGATGGATTACCAGGACGTGTACTGCGAGCGTGCGCTGACCAACTGGCAAGTGTCTTCACTGACATTTTCAACCTCTCCCTGTCCGAGTCTGTAATACCAACATGTTTTAAGCAGACCACCATAGTCCTTGTGCCCAAGAACATTAAGGTAACCTGCCTAAATGACTACCGACCCGTAGCGCTCACGTCTGTAGCCATGAAGTGCTTTGAAAGGCTGGTCATGGCTCACATCAACAACATCATCCCAGATAACCTAGACCCACTCCAATTTGCATACCACCCTAACAGATCCACAGATGATGCAATCTCAATTGCACTCCACACTGCCCTTTTCCACCTGGACAAAAAGGTTAATTGACTACAGCTCAGCGTTCAACACCATAGTGAGCTCATAGCTCCTGGGACTAAACACCTCCTTCTGCAATTGGATCCTGGACTTCCTGACGGGCCGCCCCCAGGTGGTAAGGGTAGGTAACAACACATCCGCCACGCTGATCCTCAACACAGGGGCCCCTCAGGGGTGCGTGCTCAGTCCCCTCCTGTACTCCCTGTTCACCCACGACTGCATGGCCAGGCCCAACTACAACACCATCATTAAGTTTGCCGAAGACACAACAGTGGTAGGCCTGATCACCGACAACAACGAGACAGCCTATAGGGAGGAGTTCAGAGACCTGGCCGTGTGGTGCCAGGACAATAACCTCTCCCTCAATGTGATCAAGACAAAGGAGATGATTGTGGACTACAGGAAAAAGAGGACTGAGCACGCCCCCATTCTCATCGACGGGGCTGCAATGGAGCAGGTTGAGAGCTTCAAGTTCCTTGGTGTCCACATCACCAACAAACTAACATGGTCCAAGTACTCCAAGACAGTCGTGAAGAGGGCTCGACAAAACCTATTCCCCCTCAGGAGACTGAAAAGATTTTGCATTGGTCATCAGCTCCTCAAAAGTCATTTTAATAACTTTACCTACATGTACATATTACTTCGACTAACCGGTGCCTCAGCACATTGACTCTGTACCAGTACCCCCCTGTATATAGTCTCGCTATTATTATTTTACTGCTGCTCTTTAACTACTTGTTACTTTTATTTCTTATTCAAAAAAAAATTCCAACTGCATTGTTGGTTAGGGGCTCGTGAGTAAACATTTCACTGTAAGATCTACCTACACCTGTTGTATTCGGCGCATGTGACTAACATTTGATTTGATTTGATACATGCTCAGTACAGTGAGTGTCATGATAGTGTCACACCCTGATCTGTTTCACCTTTGTGATTGTCTCCACCCCCCTCCAGGTGTCGCCCATCTTCCCCATTTATCCCCTGTGTATTTAAACCTGTGTTTTCTGTCTGTCTGTGCCAGTTTGTCTTGCTTGTTCAAGTCAACCAGCATTTTGTGTCTCAGCTCCTGATTTTTCCCAGTCTCTCTTTTCTTGCCCTCCTGGTTTTGACCCTTGCCTGTCCTGACTCAGAGCCCGCCTGCCTGACCACTCTACCTGTCCCTGAGCCTGCCTGTCGATCTGTACCTCTGGATTACCGATCTCTGCCTTACCCTGACCTTGAGTCTGCCTGCTGTCCGGTACTGTTGCCCCACCTCTGGTTTTCTGACCCCTGCCTGCCTTGATCTGTTTTTTGCCTGCCCCTGTTTGTGTAACGGATGTGAAATGGCTAGCTAGTTAGCGGGTACGCGCTAGTAGCGTTTCAATCAGTTACGTCACTTGCTCTGAAACCTAGATGTAGTGTTGCCCCTTGCTCTGCGGCTTTTGTGGAGCGATGGGTAACGACGCTTCGTGGGTGTCAGTTGTTGATGTGTGCAGATGGTCCCTGGTTCGCGCCCGTGTCGGGGCGAGGAGACGGTTTAAAGTTATACTGTTACATTGATGCTGTTGACCCGGATCACTGGTTGCTGCGGAAAAGGAGGAGGTTGAAAGGGGGGTGAGTGTAACGGATGTGAAATGGCTAGCTAGTTAGCGGGTAAGCGCTAGTAGCGTTTCAATCAGTTACGTCACTTGCTCTGAAACCTAGATGTAGTGTTGCCCCTTGCTCTGCAAGGGCCGCGGCATTTGTGGAGCGATGGGTAACGACGCTTCGTGGGTGTCAGTTGTTGATGTGTGCAGAGGGTCCCTGGTTCACGCCCGTGTCGGGGCGAGGGGACGTACTAAAGTTATACTGTTACATTTGCAACATCAAACTATTGTTTATTCGACGTGGTCTGCATCTGGGTCTTCCCTTCATACCTGATAGATCGCACTAATATGCTGACTAATAGCAAACTATCCCTTTGACGCTAACTAATTAACAATGCACATTTAGGGAGGATGGGAGTTGGCTTTCTTTGTCTCTGTAAGCACAGTCTGTTACTTAGTGGCATTTAAGCTGTCATCTTCCACTCCTTTACACATTCCCTCTACCTCTGACCCGTCCTCTTTCTTTTGGTGCCTCCCCCTTTCTTTGGGAACATCCAACATCTCTAGCCGGGTAGATTGTCCTTTAACCAGGTTTGGCCTGGGGTAGGCCGTCATTGTAAATAAAAACTTGTTCTAACTGACTTGCCTAGATAAAGGTTAAATAACCTCTGTCATAGCTTGACCATGTGACACATCATAAGTGTGAAAGTGTGGGGATTTGGGGATGGAGAGGGGTGTGACAGGAGAGGAAAGGGTTTTGCAACAGTTCCGTATAAAATGACTTGAACCGGCTGAGAAATGTGTTTGTAGGTCTAATAGAGTTCTAAAACAAAGACATTGCTTCAATGTTCAAAGGTTTTCCTATAGATAGACTACATTATGTCTTAATCAGTAAATAGTATGTCCCGTCATCCTGCATAACAAACCATAGAATAACTGATTTTTGAATCAAATCAAGCGAAGACTACTTGAACATTATAGCCAACAAGTTTTCCGGACGAGACAGATCAGTAGCTAGTCACACTTGGAAACAGTTGTTACAGTTGTGTGTGACCTGTTTATTACACTAGATAACCTACTCTGTTAAACCAAAGACACCAATAGTAATAGTAGAATAAGTGAAAAAGGGTTACTTACCGAACAGAGAGCAGCTAACAGAACAGGGGAAGTAGCGTACTGCTGAATATATACCACTGATGCTGAATCTACTGAGCAAGAGCTGTGAGAAAGATTTTATCAAGAGAAAGAATTTATAGAGAACATAACGCCTGCCTAATTGTGAGTGTGTGTAGCCTATAGTGGAGGTGTGTGTGTGTGTGTGGGAGGGAGGGAGGGAGGGAGGGAGAGGAGAGAGGAGGTTAGAGTTTAGGCTTGATGTCTTTGACTCCTCTCATCTTTGAATTCAACATGATAAAATAGACATTGATCACCTGGAATGTTTTCATATCGCATTAACATACTAAGAACTCACTGATCTCATTCACACAAATCTATACCAATGATGCTGAATATATACCAAAGATGCTGAATATATACCAATGATGCTGAATATATACCAATGATGCTGAATCTATACCAATAATGCTGAATATATACCAATGATGCTGAATATATACCAATGATGCTGAATCTATACCAATGATGCTGAATATATACCAATGATGCTGAATCTATACCAATGATGCTGAATATATACCAATGATGCTGAATCTATACCAATAATGCTGAATATATACCAATGATGCTGAATATATACCAAAGATGCTGAATATATACCAATGATGCTGAATATATACCAATGATGCTGAATATATACCAATGATGCTGAATATATACCAGTGATGCTGAATATATACCAATGATGCTGAATATATACCAGTGATGCTGAATATATACCAGTGATGCTGAATATATACCAATAATGCTGAATATATACCAATGATGCTGAATATATACCAATGATGCTGAATATATACCAATGATGCTGAATATATACCAGTGATGCTGAATATATACCAATGATGCTGAATATATACCAGTGATGCTGAATATATACCAGTGATGCTGAATATATACCAATAATGCTGAATATATACCAATGATGCTGAATATATACCAATGATGCTGAATATATACCAATGATGCTGAATATATACCAATGATGCTGAATATATACCAATGATGCTGAATATATACCAATGATGCTGAATATATACCAATGATGCTGAATATATACCAGTGATGCTGAATATATACTAATGATGCTGAATATATACCAGTGATGCTGAATATATACCAGTGATGCTGAATATATACCAGTGATGCTGAATATATACCAGTGATGCTGAATATATACCAGTGATGCTGAATATATACCAGTGATGCTGAATATATACCAATGATGCTGAATATATACAAATGATGCTGAATATATACCAATGATGCTGAATATATACACATGATGCTGAACACAGATGGAGAGAGGGGTGAAAAGAGTACACACTAGCATGTTTGGAAGAATAGTTCTATCGATGAAGAGGATGGGATGAAGTTTCTTGAATTAAATGCCATTTTGTCACGTATACTCCCTCTCTGGCGTTCGAGGTCGCCAGTCTGCTCATCCTTACACACACCTGTCACCATCGTTAGGTGCACCAACGCCTCATCAGACTCACCTGGACTTCATCACCTCCCTGATTACCTCCCCTATATCTGTCACTCCCTTTGGTTCCTTCCCCAGGCATTATTGTTTCTGTTTCAGTGTTTCATGTCTGTACGCTACTCGTGTTTCTGGTTTTGTTCCTTGTGTTATTATTATTAAAGTCACTCCCTGTACTTGCTTCCTGACTCTCAGCTTCCACACGTTACACTCTGCCTCAGCACACAGTGGCCTACCACTCCCTGTGTGTTATGGAACAGTCAAGCAGATCAGTATCTACTATATTCTATTACAGTCAGCTTGGCAACACCATACAGAGAACAGAGAGAGAGAGATGGGAGCATGACTCTCTCTTGCAGGCTGAAACATGCAGAAAAACAGGAAAAGTCACATCAGCCACTCCGGACTCAACTCTTAATGTTGGCCTAGCATTGGCTTTGAAACGGTCATGAAGGCGTGCATTTAACTGGCACAAACAGATACAGATAAAAAGCAACACAATCACCAAAAGATTGTTCAATCTCCAAAAATAAGATTGGTAAACTGCAATGCACTATGCACACCACAGGAGGTTGCTGTATATTGGTGTTTGGCATCATCCGTTTAATACAGTATACAATAGTCCTCCTGACCAGAAGAAGAAACCTGGAAGTAAGTAATAGGCAATGCATGTGTTCTTCTGACACATATTTGATGGATATTCCAAGCTGATGTTCTATTACTCCCCAGCATTTAGTAAGCCGTCATGGTAAATAAGAATTTGTTCTTAACTGACTTGCCTAGTTAAATAAAGGTTAAATAAAATAATTATATATAACATAACAGCCAGTCGCTGATAGTCATGAGACTCTCCCTCTTCTGGGTCTTGTGTTACATATGGTAGTATAAGTAGCCTTTCCTGCAGTCAGATGATCAAAAGCGCCCTCTAGTGGTCTCATGGCTGGAACATTATTCATAATTTTCATAATTTCATAATTCATAATTAATAAATAAACATTAAAACACAGAAAGTCTGGTGTTTCTATGTCATACAGTGTTGTTATATTTCAGTCTTCTATGATGTATAAAAAGTGTAATATTGTGATGCAAACTCAAAATGTAATACATTTTAATTCTATATCTGACACAAGCCTATAACCATGTGTGTTAAGTGTGTACTTTAGTTTCAAAGTAGATTTGTTTAAGACTACCAAAAAACACTCTTGACCCTGATGTATTCCACTGCAGTAATGGGCTGCCCCTTACCTCTTTCTATATCCAGATATTATTGACCTCTTCTACTACCTTTCTTTCATTCTGCAAAATACTCAATAACTAGCCTACTGTATGTGATTGTATTACAACACGCAAGTGTTAAAGAACAAGAAACATATTTATTTAAATACTTACTAAAGTAACTCTAAATTATCAGTAAACTCATTAGTAAAGGCATCAAGCATGACAAATTGCATATCGACTTCAAAGTAATTTCCGTGCCTGGGGACATCCTGTGGATTGTGTAAGAGTGTTCATCCCTGCTCCTCTTGGAGTATGTGGAGGCCTGAGGTTCCTCCCCACCCTCCCTGCTCCTCTTAAGGACTGGGACAGCTGGGAGGGGAGGTCCTGACGGTTATCTCTGGATCTCTCCATGTGCCTGTGGTAGGAGTGGTGGGTCTGCTGGTTATCTCTGGATCTCTCCATGTGTCTGTGGTAGGAGTGGTGGGTATGCTGGTTATCTCTGGATCTCTCCATGTGTCTGTGGTAGGAGTGGTGGGTCTGCTGGTTATCTCTGGATCTCTCCATGTGCCTGTGGTAGGAGTGGTGGGTATGCTGGTTATCTCTGGATCTCTCCATGTGTCTGTGGTAGGAGTGGTGGGTCTGCTGGAGCATATCATGAGCACACCAGTTACAAAACTGAGCTGAGAGCTCTACATGCAGAATGGGGACCATATATAAACAGAGCTGAGAGCTCTCCATACAGAATGGGGACCATATATAAACAGAGCTGAGAGCTCTCCATGCAGAATGGGAACCATATATAAACAGAGCTGAGAGCTCTACATGCAGAATGGGGACCATGTATAAACAGAGCTGAGAGCTCTCCATACAGAATGGGGACCATATGTAAACAGAGCTGAGAGCTCTCCATACAGAATGGGGACCATATATAAACAGAGCTGAGAGCTCTCCATACAGAATGGGGACCATATATAAACAGAGCTGAGAGCTCTCCATACAGAATGGGGACCATATATAAACAGAGCTGAGAGCTCTCCATACAGAATGGGGACCATATATAAACAGAGCTGAGAGCTCTCCATACAGAATGGGGACCATATATAAACAGAGCTGAGAGCTCTCCATACAGAATGGGGACAATTATAAATATCCCATGTTTGTTCTCTCTTCTACCCCAATCCCATGATCATTTATATCAATAATGCAATGGCAAAACATTTTAGATATTTCTTTTACAACCCAAATTCTTCCGGGTTTTCAGGAGCTGGAACAGGAGCTGACTAAAATAATGTACAATACATATATAAAATAATGTACACTATATAGATAAAATAATGTACAAAAAATAGATACATATGGATGTCCACTCATTGTTTTTCTGCTCCCAAACTTGATATTTTAATAAAGCTTTGGGGATTAAGATTTATTTCAAAGAGGTCTCATTAGCCAAGCTCTTTGTCGATAGTCTTGACTACTTCGGGAATGCATTGGGCAGGACAACAAAAAAAAAAGCGCAAGTTTAAGTTTGTTCCACCTGAGCGAGTCTGACAAAAAGTCAGAGACACTACAACGACACAGCAAATGTGTTTGATGTATTGTGGGAAAAGAGCACGAATAAGCTTTTGTTGGCTACAGTCTAGCTGCTGTTGGAGGACGACTGGTGCGATGTAGTTTACAGCGATACAGATTTCGCTTATTATTGATGTCTACATAGCGCATTGACGTGAATAACACTGCTGCTCTCTCATTTAGCTATTTGCGCCTTGCCGATTGTGGTTGTTGTGGAAGGCTGTTCACAAATCTATATGTATATTTGAACCCAACAATGGTTGAATTCAAGAAATTTAAGCTGCCTACCAATCATTGTTTTTGAAACCAGTGGACAGCCAATGAAAATGCGCTCTATCAACAGTTGCATAGTGCTGTTCCAAGCCTATGGAATAAAAATGGGGCTTTTATTGCTCAATCCTAATTGATGCTCATAAAAAAACGAATCCATAGGCCTAATGGACACATGCTCAAACTTGCACACGTTTGATAGACTTAAAGGGACAATCTGTAGTTGCTATATAAATCATATGTGTTTGGACACACCTACTCATTCATGTGATTTTCTTTATTTTTACTTTTTACTGTAGAATAATAGTGAAGACATCAGAACTATGAAATAACACACAAGGAATCATGTAGTAACCAAAAAAGTGTGAAACAAATTTTTTATAAATTTTTTATTTTAGATTCTTCAAAGTAGCCACCATTTGCCTTGATGACAGCTTTGCACACTCTTGGCAAAGCATGCCATTCCATGAGCGCAGCATTTATTTTTCAACTTGAATCAATGAGCCCAATCAGTCCTCATTGACAACAAAATCATAAACAACGGAGTAGGGCTGCCTAATAAATCCTTAGTTATGGGGTCATGCCCAGGTAAAACAATTGGCAAATCTACACTTCCATATTTCCAAGTCCAACCCATAAAGTAAAATGTAAAATGCATATTTGGCCAGCTATGTAAACTTTAACATTGATTAGATGTTCAATTGGTAACATAAATGTTGTCTTCTTCTAATGCCTCTTAAGGGGAAAGTAATCTAAATGGAATGCAATCAGATTACGTTAATGAATTTGGGTAATCCAAAAGTTATCGATTACAATTTTGGACAGGTAACTTGTAACTGTAACAGATTACATTTAGAAAGTAACCTACCCAACTCTGCATGTAGGTACGTACTATTTCCCTTTACCATGTCCACAAGTCGTTAGCACCAAGTTGGCAAGACCAGCAATAAATCAGACTGAGGGGAAAAGATAATCAATTGTGTTCTTTTCTACACAGAAAATCATGCAACATTATTGCCTAATGATCTTTGGAACTTCCCAATACCTTTCTGATGCATTTCAGTCACTTCAAACTGTTCTGTCTTCAGATTTAATTACTGTCAAAAATACTGTCCGACTGATTCGTAATAGACTGTCATAGCCCAAATGAACAAACAAACAGAAACTGTGGCATAGCGATATCATCATTGAGGGAGGAAGGGAGGAGAGATAGAGGACAAGCAGTACTTTAAGAGTTCTCATGACATCTAGTGGTGAGTTTGGGATATTTTGATCTCCACAATCAACACATTGATGATGTCATCGTAAACCACAGAGCTGCAGACAGACAGACAGACAGACAGACAGACCTGCAGACAGACCTGCAGACAGACAGACCTGCAGACAGACAGACAGACAGACAGACAGACAGCTGCAGACAGACAGACAGCTGCAGACAGACAGACCTGCAGGAAGGCAGACAGACAGACAGACAGACAGACAGACAGACAGACAGACAGACAGACAGACAGACAGACAGACACTGACACACATTCACCCATGAAGTCATCCTCACAAAGGTATAATAAAGTATGAATTAAATGATGTTTAGTAAAAGTTTGTATCATGAGTTAATATTACAGGCAACAAAGGATATGTGTAATCTTGGTTAACCCAGGTAATTATTCACCAGGTAATTGTACTAGAACGAGGAGGAGAACCGGAAAGAGGAGCTCCAACCTCTCTTTTTACAAGTTACGGGCAGACTACTCCCTCCCCTTCGAAATTCTAAAGATGCTGACACCTGTGAAATCGTGATTTGTCCAAATAACCAGTGAGGAAAAAAAAACTAAAGCAGAACTACTGGTGCTCGTTATCCTACGCTTCCCGTTCAGCCTCATACAGATCCTACGGTACCAGTTATGTTTATGTAGATCTGTTCATGAGAGATTAGGCTCTGTGTGACATTCAATATGTCATGTTAAGTATTCCCTGATGAGTTTGTTTAAGTTTGAAAGTGTTTACCACCACATCATTTCAACGTGGAGAATTGGGTAATATTTGGTTGATATGCTGATTAATAAGATTACAACCTATTTTCACCCACTAAAAAAGACAGCCAAAAGTTTCAAAACAAATCAAAATAAAATTGTATAGGTCACATACACATATTTAGCAGATGTTATTGCGGGTGTAGCGAAATGCTTGTGGTCCTAGCTCCAACAGTGCAGTAGTATTTTTCAATTCACAACAATACACACAAATCTCAAAGTAAAAGAATGGAATTAAGAAATAAATAAATATACGATGAGCAATGTCGGAATGGCGTTGACTAGAATACACTACATACATATGAAATGAGTAAAACCGTATGCAAACATTATTAAAGTGACTAGTGTTCCATTATTAAAGTGACCAGTGATTCCATGTACATAGGGCCTCTAAGGTGCAGGGTTGAGTAGCCGGGTGGTAGCCGGCTAGTGACAGTGACTAAGTTCAGTTTCTCGGTCCCAGCTTTGATGAACCTATACTGACCTCATCTTCTGGATGGTAGCGGGATGAACAGGCCGTGGCTCAGGTGGTTGTTGTCCTTGATGATCTTTTTGGCCTTCCTTTGACATCGGGTGCTGTAGCTGTCCTGGAAGGCAGGCCTTGTGCCCCCGGTGATGCGTTGAGCAGACCTCACTACCCTCTAGAGAGCCCTGCGGTTGCAGGCGGTCCAGTTGCCGTACCAGGCTGTGATTTCTTATTTTATTTCACCTTTATTTAACCAGGTAAGCCAGTTGAGAACAAGTTCTCATTTACAACTGCGACCTGGCCAAGATAAAGCAAAGCAGTGCAACACAAACAACAACACAGAGTTACACATGGAATAAACAAACGTACAGTCAATAACACAATAGAAAAAAAAGTCTATATACAGTGTGTGCAAATGGCGTGAGGAGGTAAGGCAATAAATAGGCCATAGTAGCAAAGTAATTACAATTTAAGAAATTAACACTGGAGTGATAGATGATGTGCAAGTAGATGATGTGCAGAATGATGTGCAAGTAGAAATACTGGTGTGCAAAAGAGCAAAAAAGTAAATAAAAACAATATGGGGATGAGGTAGGTAGATTGGATGGGCTATTTACAGATGGGCTGTGTACAGCTGCAGCAATCGGTTAGCTGCTCAGATAGCTGATGTTTAAAGTTAGTGAGGGAGATATAAGTCTCCAACTTCAGTGTTTTTTGCAATTCGTTCCAGTCATTGGCAGCAGAGAACTGGAAGGAAAGACGGCCAAAGGAGGCGATGACTGGCTTTGTGGATGACCAGTGAGATATACCTGCTGGAGCACGTGCTACGGATGGGTGTTGTTATCGTGACCAGTGAGCTGAGATAAGGCGGTGCTTTACCTAGCATAGACTTATAGATGACCTGGAGCCAGTGGGTCTGGCGACGGATATGTTGCGAGGGTCAGCCGACGAGAGCATACAGGTCGCAGTGGTGGGTGGTATATGGGCTTTGGTGACAAAACGGATGTCACTGTGATAGACTACATCCAGTTTGCTGAGTAGAGTGTTGGAGGCTATTTTGTAAATGACATCGCCGAAGTCGAGGATCAGTAGGATAGTCAGTTTTACGAGGGTATGTTTGGCGGTGTGAGTGAAGGAGGCTTAGTTGCGAAATAGGAAGCGGATTCTAGATTTGATTTTGGATTGGAGATGTTTGATATGAGTCTTGAAGGAGAGTTTACAGTCTAGCCAGACACCTAGGTATTTGTAGTTGTCCACATATTCTAAGTCAGAACCGTCCAGAGTAGTGATGCTAGTTGGGCGGGCTGGTGCAGGCAGCGATCGGTTGAAAAGCATGCATTTAGTTTTACTAGCGTTTAAGAGCAGTTGGAGGCCATGGAAGGAGTGGCATTGAAGCTCGTTTGGAGGTTTGTTAACACAGTGTCCAAAGAAGGGCCAGATCTATACAGAATGCTGTCGTCTGCGTAGAGGTGGATCAGGGAATCACACGCAGCAAGAGTGACATCATTGATATATACAGAGAAAATAGTCAGCCCGAGAATTGAATCCTGTGGTACCCCCATAGAGACTGCCAGAAGTCCATACAACAGGCCCTCCGATTTGACACACTGAACTCTATCTGAGAAGTAGTTGGTGAACCAGGCGAGGAAGTCATTTGAGAAACCAAGGATGTTGAGTCTGCCGAAAAGAATACGTTGAATGACAGAGTCGAAAGCCTTGGCCAGGTCGATGAAGACGGCTGCACAGTACTGTCTTTTATCGATGGCGGTTATGATATCATTTAGTACCTTGAGCGTGGCTGAGGTGCACCCGTGATCAGCTCGGAAACCAGATTGCACAGCGGAGAAGGTACGGTGGGATTCGAAATGGTCAGTGATCTGTTTGTTAACTTGGCTTTCGAAGACTTTAGAAAGGCAGGGCAGGATGGATATAGGTCTGTAACAGTTTGGGTCTAGAGTCTCACCCCTTTTGAAGAGGGGGATGACCGCGGCAGCTTTCCAATCTTTAGGGATCTCGGACGATACGAAAGATTGGTTGAACAGGCTGGTAATAGGTGTTGCAACAATGGCGGCGGATAATTATAGAAAGAGAGGGTCCAGATTGTCTAGCCAGGCTGATTTGTACGGGTCCAGTTTTTGCAGCTCTTTCAGAACATCTGCTATCTGAATTTGGGTGAAGGAGAAGCTGGGGATGCTTGGGCAAGTAGCTGCGGGGGGTGCGGAGCTGTTGGCCGGGGTTGGGGTACCCAGAAGGAAAGCATGACCAGCCGTAGAGAAATGCTTATTGAAATTCTCGATTATCGTGGATTTATTGGTGGTGACAGTGTTTCCTAGCCTCAGTGCAGTGGGCAGCTGGGAGGAGTTGCTCTTATTCTCCATGGACTTTACAGTGTCCCAAAACTTTTTGGAGTTAGAGCTACAGGATGCAAATTTCTCTTTGAAAAAGCTAGCCTTTGCTTTCCTAACTGACTGCGTGTATTGGTTCCTGACTTCCCTGAAAAGTTGAATATCGCGGGGACTATTCGATGCTAGTTTTTGTGCTGGTCGAGGGCAGTCAGGTCTGGAGTGAACCAAGGGCTATATTAGAGAGATTAAAGTAGATGTCACACGTCCAGATTTGATGGATGACCCTATGTGGTCCTATGTGAGCCTATGTGACCGCTATGTGAACCTAAGGGGTTGCCTGTCAGGGCATTCTGATGGTTAGGTGGGGGTCTTTGGGTAAGGGTCCAGTTGTCAGGTCAACCGGTAATGATTTATGACCCCAGCCTGATTTATGACCCTATGTAATGATTTATGACCCTATGTCCTGTTGTAGCAGGCCTGCCCATATTTGGGCTTCCGGTCAGGACATCCTGGCCGGGGTGGGGGTCTTTGGGGTAAGTGTCAAGTTGTCAATGTCGTAAATCAGAAAAAGATCATGATTTATGAACCTATGTAGTGATTGATGCCCCAATGGTTTGTAGAAGGGGGGCATGCCCATATTTGGGCTTCCGGTCAGGACATTCTGATGGTTAGAGGGGGGCTTTTGGGTGGTAAGTGACCAGGTGTCATGTCAAACTGTTCCTGGATGTCTAGTGTTGGGGGGTTGTTAATGAACATTTCAAAGAGGCTGGCTTTGCAGAAGCCTTATAAAGCCCCAAAACAATGCATGTTTAAGATTGTACAAGATAAACCCCCTGAATATTAAACAAAAATGACACATATGTCAATTTATGGTATGTTATGCTCGGCTTGTCATGAACCCAGTGAACAAAGCATTGAGGAAGTTCTGTGTGAAGCTCCAGAATGTTTTAAAGGATTTTTGGGTACGAGTGAGGGCCCTATGTCTTACATATTCCAGCCGGAGGATTCTACGGTAAAGATCTTCAACGCCTGTGGCCCCAAACCCGTTTATCAGGCAAAACCTGGGAGTTTTTCTCCTGCTCTGGGCATGAGAGAATGGCTAAACATCCGGATGGCTCTTTGTAAAATTGAACAGGTCCTGAGTGGCACAGCTGTGCCAGGCTATGCGTTGGAAGAACAGGTCTTCGGACGCAGTGATCTCAAGGCTCTAAGAATTGCTTCAATGGACTATAACCCGGACAACAAAGTGACAATTTTAGCCTGTCAAGTTTATGATGCGGGTAATGCTACAAAGTCTGTCAATTCTCCAGTAGCATCCAGAGCATGCAAAGATGTCAACTTTTTTATTCCTGTGTTTAGTTTTAAATGGGTTGATTATCCAATTTTCATAACACTTATGAATAAGCTGGACATTCTCTTCAAAAATCGCGAACAGTTAAGACGCTGGCCTCGACTTTTCTTGAGACATAGCCAGGACCAAAAGGCCCGACGTAGGATTTACCCCTGGAGTGAAAACTTAGCAAGTGTTGATGAGCCTGGCAAGAGATCCCGGCATTTTGATGACCAACTGGACACTGACAATGGGGGGTGGTTGCATCAGATCCCTGGATCTGTAAGAAAGGCTTTGTAAAATACCTTAAGAATGTAAGGCTATAAAATGTATGTACTAAATATTTTGAATGAAATAAAATGGTTTTTAAAAACAGAATCTCACCACGTTATGAACTCTCGCGTTTGTTCACGCTTAGCGCAGTCTGTCCCTGAGAAAAAAAACTTGCGCAATGTGCGCGCGTATGGGCGTGCTTGTGCTGTAGTGGCTGTGTGTGTGTGTGTGTGGGTGTGTGTGTGTTTCAAAAACAGAAAAAGGGGGGCGAGGTGTTTGTTAAAAAAATACCCTTGCATCTGCGCTCAAGGCTCTCTCTCTATGCATGGGGGGGTCGTTTGAAACCAGGGTTTACACTATCAGGCCAAACAGATGTCTAAAAGTCATTCAGCCCAGTGCTGTCGAGACCTCCCCAGCCCCAGCATCTAGATGCTAGCCCCCGGAGATTTTAGAATATCAAAAGATACCTAATGTTTAGACGCCACCCAATACCCTATGTTTGAACCAAATGGCTGGTGTTTGAACCACATGCCTTAGGTTTCAAAGATAACTTTTTAGGCTGTTTTAGCGCGAAAAATACGACACCACTAGAGTCCGACGGCTACAAAAGCTAAGCAAAACAGGTCCCCCCTGTTAGCATCGTTTTCGCGCATTTACCCTACAGCATTCCTCCAGGAATAGTTATCGGACGGACCCCTTTAAAAAAGATCTGGTAAATACCCTCCTGATGGATATTTCTCAAGGTTAGTTCTTGAAATAAATATTTACATATGCTATATATTAGATTTGTTTGTTCTTGGGAATTGTTTGAAAACGTTGTATGTTATAGAAATATTAAACAGGTCTTAGGGCCCGGATTCTTAACGTATAAAATGTCAATATTAGCTAAAATGATTAGAGCTTTAATATTATCTAATGTTTTTTTTAGATTCTCAAACCTTCACTCAGATTCTCCGAGATATAACTGAACTCGAACCGGTCGTAGGGTCTCCGGAACAAATTGTTTACATCCCAACGCCGACCCTGAATTGTAGTAAGTAAGATTCCAAGAATTCCTTAAGAATATTTATACCTTAAAAACAAAAAGTATCGGCGTCTTATATTAAAAGTTATTTTATGTGTTTACAGCGGAAATACCTCCTAGAACGGGTGCCATAGGGAGTCTACACGGTTTCTGTGAAGGATATGCCTACGAGACAATTGTGCCCTACTCCCAGGATGTATTTACACAGAAGCCGCAAACAGAGACTTTAAACGGCCTGTCAACTCCCCTGACCCAGGACCGCTGGACGCCCCCTATTAAACACCAACGGACAATCAGGGCCCAGATCCACAGGTCCGCTTCACCCGAACAATACTACTGGGAGGGTATTCACGAGACAGCGTTACAAGGACAAGGTATGAATCAATTATAATTTATATATATATATATATATTTTATTTTTATGCCTGAATATGTTTAAACATGTACTAATGCTGTTTTTTTTTTTAAATTTCAGGCTCACAAGCTACAGACCAGGCAGATGCTATAATTAGGGTTGCCCAAAGACATGTTCCCGAGTTCTCAGAGCTTCTTCAGAACAGCCCTCTTCAAAAAAGCCGAGGTATTTAATTAATGTATTGTTAATATATAGGCTTATATCTGAAATGTATTTTACATTTTTATCAAACATATTTTAGGGTTAATAACCTATTTTTCTGTATGTATTATTTTTAATGCAGACTCCTCGCCTGCTTATAAAGACCTCCAAGAAGCTACACATCTAGATCCCGAGGAGGCGCCAAAGACCCCAGTCACCAGAACAGCGAAGCCTGATGATTTCAAAGTTTTAAATGACATTTCTGAGGTAGACGATTTGATGTTCTGTGAAGTGGCCAACCTTATTGAAGCGGCCAATTCTGGTGCGGCAAAAGCCTCTTGTGAAATAGACCAAGCCGTGCTTTTCAAGGCTTTTACACAGGGTTTAAAATCACGAAAGGCTTTACTTCAACGTCGTATGGGTATTCTATTCGAACATCAATACAATCAGGATGTGTCATTCTGGCGTAGAGAGCTTCCCCGCATGTTAAACAACAGTAGGGTTAAAACAAGCAAATACCTCCGTTAAAAAACACATATGTAAAAAAAACACAAGCACACACATCCTTAAGTAGAGAAATGGCGCCCCCTATAGACCTAAGCGAGACAATTGAAACCCTCTTAGCGGAAATCCCTACAGAGCTCCAAGATATAATTAACCATATGAATGATTCTGGGCTAATTGACATAGGGGCTATAGATGAAAACCTATTATCCCAGATTCCCTCCGAACTCATTGAAATTATTACACGTATGAATGAGTCAGGGTCTGCAGATGAAAACAGGTTATCACAGATACCCGAATCAATCATATCTTTAATTACCCAGATGAACGAGAGCCCAAGGTTTAATTCTGCACCCCCTACACCTCTAAGCCATCCTTTAACACCCTTGTTCGAAGAGGAAACCCAATACGATGTTTTTGAACAGCTGAACAAATGTCTATCAAATCTGGATCGGGAAGGTCTTGATCACAATGTACAGAACGAAAGCCCTAGGTTTAATTCTGCACCACCTACACCTCTAAGCCAGCCTTTAACACCCATGTCTGAAGAGTCTGAAACCCAATACGATGTTTTTGAACAGTTGGACGATTGTCTAGCAAATCAGGATGGGGATGGTCTTGATCGCAGTGAACATGTTTTGTATCGAAATAAATTCCACAATATTGAGGTTCGACAGTTTTTCAATTTCGCATGGGGGGGTCAGATTCGGGAATATGCTGTGTTTTACGTAATGCTTATGGACACTTTGAATGAACTGGTAGATAGAGTTAGAGCTTATAGCCAACCAAGGGATACCTTACAGTTGGAAATTTTAGGAGACAGTCTGCAGAGCCGTGTGTCGCTTATTTTAAATAGGGGTGAAGCAGATCTTGAACAATTTGTTAACCTGCTAGAACGCCTTGTTCAGTCAAATTTAAACGTGCTAGCAGATAGGACCCTCGAACTTGTAGTACAATTAGTCCGGCCACCCCAAGGAGGCGGCGGGCAGAGACGTAAACTCGATAGCCTGATGCAGTCCGAAATCATAAGCAATAAAAAGGCCTACCTCATAATCGTTCACAATCATGGTAATAAGCTATGCTTTGCCATAGGTTTGGCCCACTTACTCAGCCCAGGATGTACAGAGCGCGAAGCGTTACAGAAAGCTCAAGAGCTACAAAAGGCTGTGGGTTTAGGTATACAGGATGCTGTGGCTTTCTCAGACATAGGCAAATTTGAAAACTTTCTGAATATCAAGATTGTGGTTTTGTACCACAGCAGGGCTAATGACGCGCTCCTGAAGTTCCAAAATATACAAGAGCCACACCCTAAGACTATGTACTTTTATGTGCAAAATGAGCATTACTATGCCGTAACTAACATCACAGCATTTTTAGGCGCCCCATATGTCTGTCCAGCCTGTCATACCGGCTACACCCGCAAGGGGGGGCACTCGTGCCGTTATAACTGTTCAGTATGTCTGGATAAACATTGCCCTATGCAACCGCTAAACTTGACACCCTGTGAGGATTGTCACCGCACATGTCGTTCAGCCTACTGTTACGAAAAACACAAAACTGAAACATGGCACCCCAAGGCCTGTAAATCTGTAAGCATTTGTGACATTAACAAGAAATGTCCAAAATGCCATTGCAATTACAACCTTAAAATAGACAGCCCTAAACCCCATGTTTGTGGAATCATACATTGCCCAATCTGTAAAGGGCCCTTGAAAAGCAGAGACGCAGAAGTTGTTCAAGAAGTACCACATGAGTGCTACATTCAGCCCCTGGCTGAAGATGAACATACAGAGAAATATGTTTTTTATGATTTTGAGACAAATCAGCAATCAGGGGTTCACTTGCCTATTTTTGTATCTACCATGACTTTCAACGGTGAAAAGTGGTCGGCCGAGGGGCCCGATTGCGCCCGACTCTTTCTAAAACATTTTAGAAAGGCCCAGTACAGAAACTTCACGTTTATAGCACACAATGCGCGCGCCTATGACTCCTATCTGCTTCTGAACCCTTTGATACAGCAAGGCGTGGCGCCCAGTGTCATTGCTCAAGGGAGTAAAATCTTATGTTTTGTTGACCACGCCTTCAAACAGAGATACATTGACAGTTTAAGCTTCTTACCCATGAGATTGGCTCAAATGCCAGAGGCCTTGGGTTTTGAAAACTCGGTCAAAGGCTATTTCCCCCACTTCTTCACATCTGACGAGAATCTACATTATATAGGAGCTTATCCAGCCCCCGAAATGTACGGTTGTGATCAAATGTCTACCAAAGAGCGTGAGAAATTCATGACTTGGTACGAGACAGTAAGACATGGAACTTTTGATTTTCATAAAGAGATGGAATCATACTGTGACAATGACGTGGTTATACTACGTGAAGGATGCCTCAGATTCCGAGAAGAGGTAATCAAAGATGCAGGCATTGACCCCTGGAGCTGTACAACTATTGCATCCGCGTGCATGAAAACCTATCGTACACACTATCTAACTCCAGCCTCTATAGCGATCCCATCGCCAGACAACTACCGACGACAATTCAAGGCCTACTCTAGTGGCTCCATTCAATGGTTGGAGTACCTAGCCCAGGATAAAAATGTTTTTATCCAACATGCTTTGAATCGGGGCGAGAAGGCTTTTGGGCCTTACCATGTAGATGGATACACACAGATTGACGGTGTTGAGACAGTGTATGAGTACAACGGTTGTTTCTTCCACGGTTGTAAATTATGCTTTGTCCCCCAGGCCATGTGTGTCCTAACCCAAAAGACTTTTGGGGAAATGTACCAAGAGTTCCAAGACAAACTGAATTCTTTAAAGGCTACATACGGGTTAAAAGTGGTGGTTTTGTGGGAACACGAATGGACAGCCCTGAAAAAGGCGGATCCTCATGTTCAGGCCTTCCTTACCCAATATGACCCTCCAGAGCCCCTGGAACCGAGACAGGCCTTGTTTGGAGGCAGGACCAATGCTTTGACATTGCGTTATGTAGCTCAACCCGACGAGACAATAGGTTATGTAGATTTTACATCCCTATATCCTCATGTAATGAGTTCCTCATGCTATCCTATAGGGCATCCTGAAATTATTCACAGCGACTTTGACGAACCCCAAAATTATTTTGGTTTAATCAAAGCGACTGTCTACCCTCCTAGGGGTCTGTTTATACCTGTGCTGCCTTACAAGGGGTCTAAAGGAAAACTTTTCTTTCCCCTTTGTCGCACATGCTGTGAAAACAACAACCAGGAAAACCCATGTGATCACTCAGATCAAGAAAGAGCCCTGACAGGTGTCTGGGTCACCGTTGAATTCTCTAAGGCTTTGGAGAAGGGGTATCGTGTGGCCAAAATCTTTGAAGTGTGGAACTTTTCCAGGAAATCAGACACACTTTTTAAAGAGTACATCAAGACCTTCTTGAGATGCAAGCAGATGGCTTCAGGCTATCCAGCATCGGTTACAGATGAAGAAAGTAAAGAGAAGTACATTCAAGACTACCATGACAGAGAAGGCATACTTCTTGACCCTGACAGAATACAGGTCAACAAAACCAAAAGAAATGTTTCGAAATTGTACTTGAACTCCCTTTGGGGGAAGTTAGCGCAGAGAAGCAATATGCTAACAACTTCGATCATTAAAGACCCGGAAGAATTTTTGGAATTTGTTTTTTCGGACCAATACGAAATTTCACATTTTTCATTCTTGAGTCAAGACATTGCCTTGGTGCAATGGCGGCGCAACCCAAAGTGGGTTCTACCCCCAGGTAATGTAAATGTGTTTCTTGCAGCATTTACCACAGCCTATGCCCGACTTGAACTGTACACCCTCATGGAACAGCTTCAGCGGCGGGTTCTTTACCACGACACAGACTCTGTGGTCTATGTAAGCAAGCCGGGGGATTGGAACCCCCCACTCAGCAACTATCTTGGGGGTTTAACTAGTGAACTCGCCGAGGGTGACCATATCACAGAATGGTCCTCATGTGGGCCCAAAAGCTATGCTTTTAGGACTAAAGACAATCACGTGGTGTTGAAAGCCAAAGGCGTGACTCAAAACTACGAAAATGCCCCGCGTGTAAACTTGGAATCAATCACGCGCTTGGTCGACGGGTTCGTAAATGACAAGAATAGTGACTTGGAGATTTTGACCTCCTACAACAAAATAGTGAGGGATAAAAAGGGGTTCCATCTAAGAAACGCCCCACTCACTAAAAGATTCAGGGTAGTCTATGACAAGAGACGGCTATTGCCTGACGGTACCACATTGCCCTTTGGCTACTGACTTAGGCTACAAGCCCCAGTGTGTCTTAAAGGTTAAGATATAATGACGGCTGTCGAGGATTTTGACCCCCGTTTAAAACTGCCCTTTTCGGCCTTAATTGCAGGCCCATCAAACAGTGGTAAAACTTTTTTTGTAAAAAGTATTTTAGAGAATTCTGAACATGTGTTATCTCAAAAGCCTGACAATATTGTATGGTGTTATTCCTGTTACCAACCTCTGTATGATGAATTATTGAAGACAATAAAAATCAAGTTTGTTGAAGGAATACCCGATTCTCTGTCTGATGATCAACTTCTCCCCCCACATATACACAATCTGCTTGTTTTGGACGATATGCTATTTGCTGGTAGCGAACATCCAGAAATTGCAAGAGCTTTTACCCAATATACTCATCATAGAAACCTGTCCGTGCTTTACTTGGTCCAGAATGTGTTTCACCAAGGTAAAAATAGCCGTACCATTAGCTTGAATGCCAACTACATGGTATTGTTTAAAAATCCTAGAGACAAACTGCAAATTAGCACTCTAGCTCAGCAGATGTACCCTGGAAGGAAATCATACTTTATGGAGAGCTATGAGGACGCTACCAAAGAGCCATTTTCTTATTTAATCGTGGATTTAAAAGCAAATACTCCAGAACAGCTTAGGCTACGTACAGGCCTGTTTCCGTGGGAGCGGCCTGCTGCATACCTTCCTAAAAAGTAAACGCTATGTCTCTGCGTTTAAAAAGAAACCTGCCCCTTTTGACAAGGCTAGTTGGGTCTACAGCTAAAGGACGGAAGGCCATCTTGGGTAGTTGTTCTTCAGATCTCATATTAGCCTTATGTGAGATTGCTTTGAATCTTCTCAAAGGGCGCATTCCACTCACCCTGAACCAATTGAAAAAATTAAAGAGACAAAAGACCGCGATCAAACTCTTTGCCAATAAAAGGGCCAGTCTTCAAAAGAAAAGACATAGTATACAACAGTCTGGAGGTTTTCTCATACCTTTACTCAGTATAGCTGTGCCCTTCATCACCAGCCTTATTGCTGCCAGACGTGGGGGTTGAACACGCGGTGTGATGGCCACTAAAATGTACTTGGTGCCACAACAAGAGTTGGATAGACTTAAAAATCAAATGCAGGGTCCTGAAAATATCAGACAAACAGCTGAAAATGATTTGGATACGGCCATGAAGGATGTTTTGAACCGAAAAGGATTGAACCCTTATGATAAGATCCAAAAATACACAAACCTAATGCAAAGATATTTGACTCTGGTAAAGCAAGGGGCGAGAGAGAGCAACCATTTAACACTTTCCCTACCGGACCCTTTAACAGATGTCGAACCTAACGATAGCCAGGCCCCGGTAAGGCCTGTACCGGCGCTCTTACCTAGTGAAGATCCTATGTCTGGTGAAGCTCAAATGCCTTTTGAAGATAAAGTTATGCATGACCTACTGACACATGTGCCTTTACGTAACCGGAAGAATGTTAAATACATTATGAACAAGATAAAAGACTCAAAGGGATTAGCTGCTTGGAACGATTCTGGAGAGTTTATACTTCAGGGCGCTGTTGTTAGGGGTTCCCATATGGTGGACTTACTTAAAAGTACCACGGCTGCCCACAAGGTTGCTGATGACCGAAGGCCTCCCGGCTGGCGTCAGTTTCTTAAGGCCCTGGCAATCCTGAACATTCCCCTCTCGGGTGTACCCAACCATAAGCTTCGTCAACAGATTCAAGCTTTAAAACAAAAGCCTTCAACGAGATACAGCACCCCTAAAGATGCCCCAACGACACCGCCCCCCTATGAAAGCGATGATGCTAACTCATTTACTCCCATGAACGTCTCAGGACCTTTTCCTAATCCCGATCTCTCGGCGTGGTTAGACTTTTGAAAATGACTTTTGAAAATGACTTTTGAATGACTATGATTAAATTCAATAAAATGTTTTATTTGAAAAATAAGCAATTTAACATTTGTGGCATTCTTGAAACATATGACGTGAGCATACGCCTTGATTACGCGTTCTTAAACGACACACATTTGAACACTTTTGATATTTTCTAACAAAACAAGATACAAAGTCATCATTACTTCTTAAATCATCCTTATAAAGAAACATAACATCTTCAAAAGAAACTCCCCGGGCTCTTTGGCACAGGTAAAATACACAGTGGTGACCGCATGTAGTGGAAAGGTTATCTTGCACTTGTTTGATGCTGTAGTAGATCTTTGAACCGTTTAGGGTCAAAAAATCTTTAATAGATTTAGGGAAATGTGAAAAACCGGGGGGAAAGCCATAGGAATCAAAAAAAGTTGAGATTTTTCTTCCACCTTCCTGTTCTAATGTCATAGCTAGCCAATGTTCACCAGGCATGTGTTTAGGATGGGTATTGACAATAAACATTGCAGGCCTCTCAGGCCATATCTCAATAGGTAATTCATCACAAGCCATCACTCCACAAAATTGTTTTCCAATCAAGCGGCTCATGAGCCCTTCCAACTCTTGGGTATTCATGTCTTTGCTCAAAGGTCCTTAATAATAATCCACTAAGACCTGTCTTCGGGCATTCACTTCCAAGATTGAATCAGAGCATGCGTAAACAATCATGCTAACTGTACAGGTTAAAGGTGTACGGAAACGCATTTCCAGCCTGAGGTTACCTTGGGACATCACAGACAGATTTCCTGAGGTGTCATCATCAGGTGATAAATTGAAAGCATACAAAGTGTAACCCTCTGCAAAATCATTTCTGTCAATAGGCAAAGAGAGATCTTTTAGATGCCTCCCTGTGGCCAGGAATAGATTGTAAAATTCTCGCACAGATATGTTGTTGTTAAATTGGGGTTGGAAAGCCTTAGCCGGAACCTGACGTCCGTCCTGACAGAGAGCTACATACTCTGCATTGAAGTGTTGAAAATTAAAGGGGTTTTTATCTAAACTCCCCGTATTAGAGGCGTGATCAACCAGACCTATAACCACATATCTAGGTAAAGGGCCTAGAAATAGGTTTTCTTGACTGCAGATTCTACTGCCCACAGGTATGCTAAAGGTTTTCATGGTAATTCTTTGGAGAGGGTAAAGGGCATTTCCTTTCATCAAAGCATGTGAGTGACCCAGGCGTACTGCCGGAGATACAGACACTTTTTTTATAAAAAGGGTGGCCCCCAACACTTTCAAACTAAAATCCCCGTCTTGGGGAGACATCAGGCAAAACTCATCCTTGGCCCTGGTTAATTTTAATCTTAAATCAACAGAATTTAGGAGCAACCGTTCTTGAAAGAAAATGTCAGAGTGTATAGGGCCTAGCAAATGAAACTCTCGAGATTCGGCGCAGTAGCGAGCGCGTGCCGCTAGGCCTTTGTTCGCCCCCGTGGAAGGGTCTGTCGATTCCATAGAGACTCCTGCAGTATCCTTGCTAAACAACCCGGCGCTAAATTGTGTTTTGAGAGTGTCTTCGGAGTAGTTTAGCAAACACTCCATGATGGCTCTATATGGGTATGTGGCGCTGCTTTGACTGATTAGGCGTTCACCCAAAGTCACATCCACTTGGGAGAAGATGGTGGCCAAGGGGTAATTAATGAGACTCACTTTGGCATCGCCTGCAATATTAGACCCATCTCTTTTGGTCACTTTTAGACGTAAATGCACCAAGGTGTTGTTGAGGTCCAGATAGTTGTCACCGTGTCCTGGTATGAAAAATTCGATAGGCCCGTTATCTGTAATAGCCGAGAGGGGGGCTATCTCCACATAACTGGACCTGTCTATTGAATGCTGCGTTAACGGTGCCGTGAAAAGATCGAGTTCTGTCTTTATAGCTTCAGAGGACATTCGGTGTAAAAGAGCCATGTCACTTATTCTTTTAGAAAATACTTCCTAGTATTCTTTTTGGTCCAGACCTCCTCACTTTACCACGTCTTTGACTTACTGAGGTTCTTTTAACAGTTAACCTCCGCTTTTTAGGTGCAGGCCTGCGTCTTAAACCTGGGGGTCTCTTTTTAGGCCTTCGAGACAATATCATAAGACCAGAGCCTTCTTGATGCTCCACCTCTGGTGACGCTCTGCGGGTCATAGCATTTGCTACAACCTCACTTACTATATTTTTAGCCGCGGATTTTAAGTGTGGTTTGGCTATGCTGAAGCCTCTCTTCATAAACGGTAAAACCATCCTAAAGAGGTTACGAAATATACCCCCTATCCCCGCACCATACATTGTCGGTGATCCATGATATCCTGGTAGTCCATTACCAACTTGATCCACATAGTATGAAACATAACGGTTGGGGTCGAGCTGAGGGTGCTCCATAACCCTTTTATTTGGTATTATGTTTATAAATATAATACCAAATATTATATATGTAGAGAGGTTTTGGTGGGTCTAAAGTGTAGTTTTACAATAGTTTTACCATAAGTAAATTCAATGTTTTCGTTCTGATCCGTTTTAAGCTCAACCAGAATGTTTTCAATATATTTCTTGCTGACGGGTACGTAGTGCGGCTTGTCATAATTGACAGTGACGATGTCCCCATCCTTTCCGTCTATATGAACTGTTCTCAGGAGGGGCACACATGTGTCTCCGACCCTTTGATAGGTTATGATGTCGGTATACACAAATATGTTGTAAAAGCCTGCATGGATATCGGCAGGGAATGGGAATAATTTATCTTTCACATACGTCCATTTATTGGGACCCATCCCCAACATGTAGGATAAATTACCGCTGGTCTTTATACCCCCGTTAGCAGGCCCTGAGATTTGTATCCTTTTATGGATTGGATTGTAGAATAGGAATATTTCCATCTTGTTTAGGGTTAGGTGTTCATTCAACTCTGAGACGATCCTGTCGACGGTTCTATAGAAACCTTTTTTAAGCTTAATAAGTTTCGCAGGTTCCGATAACTTTTTGCAATAAAAATCACGGTCCTTATCTTTGATATTATACCAACTATGGGGGTATGTAATCTCGCTGAGACCTACTTCCCAAGCCTCGGATAACTCTATAGGCTTTGGAAAATTGGTTGTATAATTCGAACTCTGATTATTACGATATATATGTGCAGACGCATTACTGGGGAGAGTCAGGTAGAAGCCGCTGTGTTCCATGATGCACTCCTGTGTACACGAGAATGAGGAGCTAGTTATCAGGACTGTGGGTTTAAATTAATCCCCGTTGCCTCCACCACATCATGCTCCAATACCCAACTGTTGAACTTTTGGGGCCAGTTTTTCCAGCGGACCAGCAACCATTTTTTACCCTTTTCTCTCTTCTGATCTAGAATCTCCTCCACGTGAAAGACTTTGTCTTTACCCAACTGGACCTTCTGTAATTCCTTTTCATAAAAAGATCCCTCTATAAGATCCCCGTCATAATCTTGTAATTTGTAGACAGAGGGTATGCGTGGCAGACATTCTGTAACGGTAAACAACTCCGAGCTAAAACCTTGTTCGTATTTTTTGTCGAAAACACCCCTCAATTTAGATATACGCACCAAGTCACCCACGTTGAATTTAAAGTTAATTTTTTTCTTACGGCGAACGGGGAACAAACCATACAGATTTTTAAAGACTTGAAAAGAGTTTTCAGAAGACACCTCAGACGGTTTCATCCTTATACTCTTATGATAATTGTTATTGTACCCCTTTACTAAATCCTGAACTATATCGAGATATCGGTGTGTGTTGTGAGCTGTAAAATATCTCCACATCCGCTCCTTCAAAGTCCTATTAAAGCGTTCCACAACCGAAGCTTTCAAATCCGAGCCTGTAGCAAAATGTATTATGTTATACTTATTCATCAGCTTCTGAAATGTCTTATTGAAGAATTCTTTTCCTCCATCAGTCTGCACTTTATTGGGTGCGCCTCCTGCCTTCAAGATCGAGTCAAAGGCCCGGGTTACCTCGGCCCCGCTCTTATTTTTTAAAACCCTTACAAAGGCTACTTTAGAGAAAATATCTATAACCGTTAGCATGTAGCGATTTCCATCATTTTTATCGGCAAGGGCCTGCATGTCGCATAGATCCGCCTGAAATTGGGATAAGGGATGCGTAGAAAAAACTCTATTTCTTGGAAAATGTTTTCTTACAGATTTATGGAGAGTATAGGCATCCTGCTCTGATAACCACTCACTCACTTTAGCATCGCTTAACAGGCTACCTGTTTCTTCGGCTATTGCTCTCTGTAAACGCTCTTTACCACCATAAGACCCGGGGTTAGAGGGATTATAATAAATGTTTTTCAACAGCTGTTCAGCCATCCTTCTTGCCTCTCTGAGGGACAATAACGTTAATGAGCAACTTTCAAATAACGACAACATTTCAGTTTGAGAATTTTTATTTTTTTAACACCAAGTATTACGTATACAACCAATTCAGGATTTGTTGCAAGATACAAGTCCCAGTTTTCTCAACAATCACATCATGCAACACCCTGTATATCTGGTTTAGATGTACAGGTTTGTGCCGCTGAATTTTTAAAACACACACGTCGGATATATAAGTATATAAACAACAAATATGATACACGTTCACATTAAATGGGGGTTCAAACAAATAATGCAAAATCTTAGCCAAAGTTACTTCTAGCTCTTCAGACTCATCAACAATTCTTGATACCATTTGTGTCCATTGCAAACTCCCACCCGTATGTCGTACATGATTCATGATTTGTTCCATTTTCAACAAACGCTCGACATTAGCCCAGGTATTGTGTGTCGTGTAGAACGATACATTATTCACTTTATTTTCAATAATCTGATGCATAACATTTGTAAGGTCTCTCAAAAGAAAAAATGTATTTATTCGCTCCAACATCGTAGACACATAGTTACCCATAGCTCTAAATAACAAAATGTCACTCGGTCTCTTGGGATTTATTGAGCCAGAAAACCACCACATCAGCCACCACAGCTTCCCGGTATTTGTTGTCGGTCACCAGGGTGTGTCGGATTTCTTTGAGTTTCTCGTGGATGAAAATTGCCTCCTTCAGTTCATGTAGGAAGGCCTCGGTTACCCCGTAAACTCTGGGGATAGACGGCACAAGACCCATAGACTCCAGGGCGCTGACCAGCGATGGTATAAACCTGCGGGACCACAGTCTTTTCACCAGCTCCTCAAAATGATTGAAAAAGTAGTATCTCGGAGGGTCGTATAGGCAAGGATGACGACGCTGGCTGGGGTGATTGATCTCACAGCCGATGCATTTTTCTCTTATATAGTCGCCAATCACCAAGTCTAAAAGTGTAGCTACAGAGGCCTTGATGGTATCCACAAAAATAGTACTGACCACCCCATCAAACACATCCTCAGGCTGGGTACATGTAGGGGGTGTCGCGGGTCTTGCCAGGGGTGAGTAGAGTGTAGGGCTGCGAGGCATTGAGTCCTTAGTTTCGGGGCCCCATGACGTAGCGGAGTCCTCGTAGAAGGTAGGGATATCCATGGTCTATGATGAAATGAAGAACCGGCTGCTTTTGCATTTATTGTAGAACCCCGCCTTAGGGTATCTGGGCGTGGTTAAAGACTCCCCGTACTTAGTTTTCTTCTGAAGTTGTATCTTCTTGAGGCTCTTTTGAAACGTAATCTTCAAGATTCGTATATATTATGCACTTCTTTAAATGCACAAGGCTCTGCCTCTGTTGGCTCTGTACAAAGAGATCATCCAACGCCTTCAACATGTTCAATTCCACTACATCCCAACTTTTAAAAGGGATAAGCAGACGCAGTCTGGTATCCCCAGTATGGCCCCCCTCCCGAAGGTTTTGGTTTCGGATTTCCTGGGTGCCGATATAGAACTCCAAGCCGCAGGGACGTCCATTCTGTCTTTGTATTTTCACCCTGTGAAATATACGTCCTGAGGAGTCAGGGGTACCTTCCCAACGGGTCTCGTGGCCCGTGAACACACTATACCCCTTGGTGATAAGGCGCAGTTCAGGACACACCACCTTGCGAAAAACCGACCAGTCTTCAACACCATAGTCCAAGCCTACAGTCTGTTCTGTATATTCTTCTCCTTCAGCGACAGTATAGAGGGTCACTCTACAGGCCACGTAATCAAACCGATACCCCCATAGCTGTCCATTAGACATCAACACTTGATCTTTCAGCGCATTTGATGGAGGTATTTGGCTTCTATACACATTTAAAAAACGTTTTTTTGGAGCATCATATATTGCGGGTTGATACTTGGCCCGTGCTCTATGAACCAACCGAGGACCCGCTTCAGTTGTTACAGTCATCACCGCTTTGCCACCGATCCCAAATTCCATGGTTATTCTTAAGATCTTGTACAGTCTTAAACAGGCATTGTTTTGGGGGTTTATAAGGCTTCTGCAAAGCCAGCCTCTTTGAAATGTTCATTAACAACCCCCCAACACTAGACATCCAGGAACAGTTTGACATGACACCTGGTCACTTGCCACCCAAAAGCCCCCCTCTAACCATCAGAATGTCCTGACCGGAAGCCCAAATATGGGCATGCCCCCCTTCTACAAACCATTGGGGCATCAATCACTACATAGGTTCATAAATCATGATCTTTTTCTGATTTACGACATTGACAACTTGACACTTACCCCAAAGACCCCCACCCCGGCCAGGATGTCCTGACCGGAAGCCCAAATATGGGCAGGCCTGCTACAACAGGACATAGGGTCATAAATCATTACATAGGGTCATAAATCAGGCTGGGGTCATAAATCATTACCGGTTGACCTGACAACTGGACCCTTACCCAAAGACCCCCACCTAACCATCAGAATGCCCTGACAGGCAACCCCTTAGGTTCACATAGCGGTCACATAGGCTCACATAGGACCACATAGGGTCATCCATCAAATCTGGACGTGTGACATCTACTTTAATCTCTCTTATATTTGTTCATAGTTCTACATTTGAAAGGGGCATGCTTATTTAAGATGGTGAGGAAATTACTTTTAAATAACAACCATCGGTTGTATTGACGGGATGAGGTCAATATTCTTCCAGGATACCCGGGCCAGGTCGATTAGAAAGGCCTGCTCGCAGAAGTGTTTTAGGGAGCGTTTGACAGTGATGAGGGGTGGTCGTTTGACCGCGGACCCATAACGGATGCAGGCAATGACTGTACTTTAGCAAGTAATACTGACGGTAACGGCAGCTTTCCCACTCGCCGTCTGCGGATCCTAACGATCTCAAAAATCTTTGCCTAATCCGAGATGAGTGATCACTGTCCTGATATCCAGAAGCTATGTTTTGCATTAAGATACGGTGGCAGAAACATTATGTTCAAAATAAGTAAAAAAAACTCATAGCACAGTTGGTTAGGAGCCCGTAAAACTGCTGCCATTCTTCTGGCGCCATTTTATGTCATTCTTAGATAGGTATTTCTCTTGTCCAGATGAGATAGGGCAATGTGCAGTGAGTGCAACGGTGATTGCATCATCTGTAGATCTATTGGGGCGGTGTGCAAATTGAAGTGGGTCTTGGGTGTCAGGTAATGTGGAGGTGATATGATCCTTCATTAGCCTCTCAAAGCAATTCATGATGACAGAAGTGCGTGCTACAGGGCAATAGTCATTTAGTTCAGTTACCTTTGCTTTCTTGGGTACAGGAACAATGGTGACACTGTGTTATCCTCAAAGAAGGTGAATAAGGTGTTTAGCTTGTCTGGGAGCAAGACGTCAGTGTGCGCGACGTGGCTGGTTTTTCCTTTGTAATCCGGGATTATCTGGAGTCCCTGCCACACGTCTCCATTTCAACCAAAAATCTAAGTTAAAGAATAGGACTAAATCAAACTTTAAATGTGTTAATACAGTTTGATTTGATTTAGTCCTATTCTTTAACTTAGATTTTTGGTTAACATGGAGACATGAATCCAACATATTTATTGACATGTAGATTCCATTTTAAAACCCTTGGCCTATATGTATTGTCTATTTTTAGCAGAATCCTGGGCTGAATTTAAACAGCTGTTGATAACTTCCCAATTCTATATAATCAAATAGCATCATTGATAAAGTATGGTTACATTTAATTTGCTCTGTTAAATCTACCCCTTGGAATGACTTACATAGCAATAGTGAATCTATTTAGTGTAGATTTCTCAACAATCATGCTCAATGTAGTACATTGGTAATAGTCAGTGACAAACTCAGCAGGGCTTGGTTAGAACCCTGAATGGGTACCCAAAGTGATAGCTGTAGATAATTAAATGCTCCATCCAGGACGTGCTGCCCATCCTAGTGTTTTTTCTTATAGTTGATATAATGTTGAAGAGCTGACATTATTTCAAAGTAATAAATTCAACATATTTATAAAATTGGTTAACATGATGACATAATCCTGTGGTTGGAATGTCACCCTCAAGGACTTTTTGCAAATCCAATGTATTCTCCACATCACAATAGGTTAACAAATGACATTGAAACAACATTGATTTAATCAGTTTGTAGTTATAGTAGTTTTAGCACAGGAACTAGAAAGGCTTTGTTCTAAGGTTTACTAAGAAGTTGTGTCAGTACTGAACTAGGAAGAAGTGACTGGTACTGTCTATTCTGTCTTACACTTACAAGGACAAATACAACAAACAGACACACGTCAGACAAATGTGACAAACAGAGAGAGTGGGAAAGCCACTGTTTATTCACAACAGTAAGACATTTATAAAAATGACTTATTTGACCTATAGAAAAGCATTAATCTCTGCTTCTCCTGTTCTGTCCTCCTTCACTTCTTCGCAGCAACCTTCTGGGTGTAGAGCTGATAGATCTGTTCACAGGCGATGGAGAGGCCCACCACCAGAGAGACAAACTCCTCAAAGCTCACCTTCCCATCACCATTCTGGTCCAGATCCTTCATGATCGTGTCTATGGCGGCTGGGTCCTTCTGGGACTGAGAGATGGAGGAGATGAAGAGAGTGATTAAGAGAGAGATGGGAGGGGAGAGGGTAGATTTACTTTGGATACTCTTTATTCTAATAAAGTGAGAGAGAGAAATCAGAATGAGAGGGAAAGAGCGTGAGATGAGAAAGAGAGAGAAAATGTAGAGGGACATAAAAGAGAGAGAGAGAGATGTCTGTGTTACCTTCAGGAAGCTGGCCAGTTCTGTCTGCATCAGCTCTTTGAGCTCCTTCTTGCTCAGTGTGTTACAGTCACCGTCCTTTTCAGCATAGCGATGGAACACCATGATCAGGGACTCCATGGAACTCTCCAACTCAGACGGCATGGCTGCAGATATTGACACACTGAGGAGGGCAGAGAGATTTTATTTTTCATTTTTTTATTTCACCTTCATTTAACCAGGTAGGCTAGTTGAGAACAAGTTCTCATTTGCAACTGCGACCTGGCCAAGATAAAGCATAGCAGTGTGAACAGACAACACAGAGTTACACATGGAGTAAACAATAAACAAGTCAATAACATAGTAGGAAAAAGAAAAAAAGAGAATCTATATACAATGTGTGCAAAAGGCATGAGGAGGTAGGCAATAAATAGGCCATAGGAGCGAATAATTACAATTTAGCAGATTAACAGTGGGGTGATAAATCATCAGATGATCATGTGCAAGTAGAGATACTGGTGTGCAAAAGAGCAGAAAAGTAAATAAATAAAAACAGTATGGGGATGAGGTAGGTAAATTGGGTGGGCTATATACCGATGGACTATGTACAGCTGCAGCGATCGGTTAGCTGCTCAGGTAGCAGATGTTTAAAGTTGTTGAGGGAGATAAAAGTCTCCAACTTCAGAGATTTTTGCAATTCGTTCCAGTCGCAGGCAGCAGAGAACTGAAAGGAAAGGCGGCCAAATTAGGTTTTGGCTTTAGGGATAATCAGTGAGATACACCTGCTGGAGCGCGTGCTACGGGTGGGTGTTGCCACCGTGACCAGTGAACTGAGATAAGGCGGCGCTTTACCTAGCATTGCCTTGTAGATGACCTGGAGCCAGTGGGTCTGACGACGAACATGTAGCGAGGGCCAGCCGACTAGAGCATACAGGTCGCAGTGGTGGGTGGTATAAGGTGCTTTAGTAACAAAACGGATGGCACTGTGATAAACTGCATCCAGTTTGCTGAGTAGAGTATTGGAAGCTATTTTGTAGATGACGTCGCCGAAGTCGAGGATCGGTAGGATAGTCAGTTTTAGTAGGGTAAGTTTGGCGGCGTGAGTGAAGGAGGCTTTGTTGCGAAATAGAAAGCCGACTCTAGATTTGATTTTGGATTGGAGATGTTTGATATGAGTCTGGAAGGAGAGTTTGCAGTCTAGCCAGACACCTAGGTACTTATAGATGTCCACATATTCTAGGTCGGAACCGTCCAGGGTGGTGATGCTAGTCGGGCGTGCGGGTGCAGGCAGCGACCGGTTGAAAAGCATGCATTTGGTTTTACTAGCGTTTAAGAGCAGTTGGAGGCCACAGAAGCATTGAAGCTCGTTTGGAGGTTAGATTGCACAGTGTCCAAGGAAGGGCCAGAAGTATACAGAATGGTGTCGTCTGCGTAGAGGTGGATCAGGGAATCGCCCGCAGCAAGATCAACATAATTGATATATACAGAGAAAAGAGTCGGCCCGAGAATTGAACCCTGTGGTACCCCCATAGAGACTGCCAGAGGACCGGACAACATGCCCTCCGATTTGACACACTGAACTCTGTCTGCGAAGTAGTTGGTGAACCAGGCAAGGCAGTCATTAGGAAAACCGAGGCTACTGAGTCTGCCGATAAGAATATGGTGATTGACAGAGTCAAAAGCCTTGGCCAGGTCGATGAAGACGGCTGCACAGTACTGTCTTTTATCGATGGCGGTTATGATATCGTTTAGTACATTGAGCGTGGCTGAGGTGCACCCGTGACCGGCTCAGAAACCGGATTGCACAGCGGAGAAGGTACAGTGGGATTCGAGATGGTCAGTGATCTGTTTGTTGACTTGGCTTTCGAAGACCTTAGATAGGCAGGGCAGGATGGATATAGGTCTGTAACAGTTTGGGTCCAGGGTGTCTCCCCCTTTGAAGATAGGGATGACCGCAGCAGCTTTCCAATCCTTGGGGATCTCAGATGATACGAAGGAGAAGTTGAACAGGCTGGTAATAGGGGGTGCGACAATGGCGGCGGACAGTTTCAGAAATAGAGGGTCCAGATTGTCAAGCCAGGCTGATTTGTATGGGTCCAGGTTTTGCAGCTCTTTCAGAACATCTGCTAACCTGGGGAGGCTTGGGCGAGTAGCAGCGGGGGGGGGGGGGGGGGGCTGTTGGCCAAGGTTGGAGTAGCCAGGAGGAAGGCATGGCCAGCCGTTGAGAAATGCTTGTTGAAGTCTTCGATTATCACGGATTTATCGGTGGTGACCGTGTTACCTAGTCTCAGTGCAGTGGGCAGCTGGGAGGAGGTGCTCTTGTTCTCCATGGACTTTAGTGTCCCAGAACTTTTTGGAGTTAGAGCTACAGGATGCAAATTTCTGCTTGAAAAAGCTGGCCTTTGCTTTCCTGACTGACTGCGTGTATTGGTTCCTGACTTCCCTGAACAGTTGCATATCGCGGGGACTATTCGATGCTAGATGATGTAATTTAGGGTGGGTGTACTACTGTAGTCCCTGTATCTAAGTACACTTACACACTGGAGATCCTGCAACAGCTAGGCTGCTGGTTCAAACCCAACTCAGGCCAGTTCCATTAAATCACTACTTCTTATCTCTATTAGACAGATAATATAGCCTACCCCAACAATTAGTCTTTAAGGCAAACACACAATGCACTTTTAGAGAGGATAGGAGTCGGCCTTCTTTGGCTCTGTAATCACATTCCTTGGCTGCTGTAGAGTTCCATTCCTTCCACTCCTTATCACACATTCCCTCTATTGTCGACTCCTCTTTCTCTTAGTGCCTACCCCTTTTCTTTAGGAATATCCAACATCTCTAGCTGTGTAGGCTGTCCTTTAACCTCTGGTTTTGCAACAGTTCAGTGTAAAGAAGATCAGGCTGTTGAAAATTGGTGAGTAATAATGCCTATAAAATGACTTGAACCCGCTGAGAAAAACGTTTGTAGGCCAAAGAGTTCTAAAAACAAAAACATTGCTTCAATGAAACATGAAAAGGTTAGCCTATAGATATACTACACTATGTCAATCAGTAAGTAGTATGGCCCATCAAACTGCATAACAAACCATAGAATAACTGATTTTTGAATCAAAGTAAGTAAAGACTGATAAACATTTAAGCCTACAAGTTTGCCATTGACGAGACAGATCATTAGCTAGGCACACTTTATAAACCCAAAACACTTATTAAAGTTGTTTGAGACCTGTTTATTACAGTAGATAACCTACTCCGTTAAACGATGGACGCTACTGTATAGAATAAGCGAAAAACGGTTACTTACCGAACTGAAAGCCGCTGGGGAAGTAGCGTACTGCGCAAGAGCTACGAGAATTTAAAGAGAGCAGTCAACGCCCATCTGATTGTGTGTTTTAGCCTGTGTATCCAAGAGACGATGTCTGAGAGCCTGGTCTCAGAGCATTTCGTATTATTATTTATGTAAATCCGAGGCACTCCATTTAGTATATGTTACGTTTCGTATGGTAACGTTATGTATTAAATTGTCGATGTCCATCCCCATTTCGTATGATATGTTATGTTACGAATTATAATTCGTATTATATGTTTCGAATTTGCAAAATGTACAATATGTTATCAATTTGCAAAACGTACTATATGACAAGCATTTCGCTACACCCGCAATAACATCTGCTAAATATACTGAAAAAATATATAAACACAGCATGCAACAATTTCAAAGATTTTACTGGGTTACAGTTCATATAATGAAATCAGTCATTTGAAATAAATACATTTGGCCCTAATCTATGGATTTCACATGACTGGGCAGGGGCTCAGCCATGGGTTGGCAGCCAGGCCCACCCACTGGGGAGCCAGGCCCAGCCAATCAGAATCAGTTTTCCCCACAAAATGGCTTTTTTACAGACAGCAACCCCCCTCTCAGACGATCCCACAGGTGAAGAAGCCGAATGTGGAGATCCTGGGCTGGCATGGTTACACGTGGTCTATGGTTGTGAGACGGTTGGACGTATTGCCAAATTCTCTAAAATGATGTTGGAGGCAGCTTATGGTAGAGAAATAAACATTAAATTATCTGGCAACAGCTCTGGTGGACATTCCTGGATCCAGCATGCCAATTGCACACTCCCTCAACGCTTGAGACATCTGTGGCCTTGTGTTGTGTGACAAATTTAAATTGGCCTTTTATTGTCCCCAGCACAAGGTGCACCTGTGTAGTGATCATGCTGTTTAATCAGGTTCTTAATATGCCACACCTGTCAGGTGGATGGATTATCTAGGCAAAGGAGAAATGCTCAGTAACAGGGATGTAAACTAATTTGTGCTCAACATTTTTGAGAAATAACCTTTTTGTGCGTATGGAACATTTCTGGGAATTTACATGTTGCGTTTATATTTTTGTTCAGTATATGTGTATGCATCCAATAATATTTGATTTGATTCATGTTTCAAATTTTCTAAACTTATGATATTTTACGAATTCTAGCTAGGTGGCTAACATTAGCTAACTGGCTAACATTAGCTGGGCTAGTGGTTAGGGTTAAGTTTAAAGGTTTAGTTAGGGGAAGGGTTAGCTAACATGCTAAGTAGTTGCAAAGTACACTGACATTCCTGTCTTGCAGGAAATCACGCATAGAACGAGCAGTATGGCTGGTGGCATTGTCATGCTGGAGGGTCATGTCAGGATGAGCCTGCAGGAAGGGTACCACATGAGGGAGGAGGATGTCTTCCCTGTAAGGCACAGCATTGAGATTGCCTGCAATGACGACAAGCTCAGTCCGACGATGCTGTGACACACCAGCCCAGACCATGACGGACCCTCCACCTCCAAATCGATCCTGCTCCAGATAACAGGCCTCGGTGTAACGCTCATTCCGTTGACGATAAACGCGAGTTTGACCATCACCCCCTGTGAGACAAAACTGTGACTCGTCAGTGAAGAGCACTTTTTGCCAGTCTTGTCTGGTCCAGCGACGGTGGGTTTGTGCCCATAGGCAACATTGTTGCCATTGATGTCTTGTAGGCCTGCCTTACAACAGGCCTACAAGCCCTCAGTCCAGCCTCTCTCAGCCTATTGCGGACAGTCTGAGCACTGATGGAGGGATTGTGCATTCCTGATGTAACTCGGGCAGTTGTTGTTGCCATCCTGTACCTGTCCCGCAGGTGTGATGTTCGGCTGTACCGATCCTGTGCAGGTGGTGTTACACGTGGTCTGCCACTGTGAGGACGATCAGCTGTCCGTCCTGTCTCCCTGTAGCGCTGTCATAGGCGTCTCACAGTACGGACATTGCAATTTATTGCCCTGGCCTCATCTGCAATCCTCATGCCTCCTTGCAGCATTCCTAAGGCACATTCACGCAGATGAGCAGGGACCCTGGGCATCTTTCTTTTGGTGTTTTTCAGAATCAGTAGAAAGGCCTCTTTAGTGTCCTACGTTTTCATAACTGTGACCTTAATTGCCTACTGTCTGTAAGCTGTTCATGTCTTAATGACTGTTCCACAGGTGTATGTTCATTAATTGTTTATGGTTCATTGAACAAGCATGGGAAACAGTGTTTAAAACCTTTACAATGAAGATCTGTGAAATTATTCAGATTTTTACGAATTATCTTTGAAAGACAGGGTCCTGAAAAAAGGACGTTTCTTTTTTTGCTGAGTTTAGTTGAAAAGTTGCTAATTAGCTAAAATACTAAAGTTGTCTATGAGTTGTCAAACTCACAACCTTTAAGGAACTATCTGCCTTATGTAACCATACCAAACGTAACATATCATACTAAATTGATTGTCTCGGATTCACATTTTCTATGTTACATCTAGTCTATGAGACCAGAGCTGCTGAGAGAGAGCAAGGAAGGGGAGAGGGAATTTCAGATAAGGCTTGATGTCATCTTTCAGTTATCTCAACTTAAACATGATGAAATAACACAGATGGAGAGAGGGGTGACAAGAGTGCACACTAGTATGTTTGTAAGAATAGTTCTATGGATGAAGAGGTTGGGATGAAGTTTGAATAAAATGTAATTTTATTGTCCCCAGAGAGACAACACATTTAGATCAGTTGGAGCGTCATTGGCTTTGAGACAGTTATTAATGCGTGCATTTAACTGGCACAAACAGATACCGATAAAAAGCAACACAATCTACAAAAGATTGTTCAATGTCCAAAATGAAGATTGGTAAACTGCAATGCACTATGCACACCACAGGAGGCTGCTGATGGGAGGACGGCTCAAAATAATGGCCGGAATGGTAACCATGTGTTTGATACGATTTCACCGATTCCGCTCCAGCCATTATCACGAGCCCGTCCTCCCCAATGAATGTGCCACCCACCTCCTTTGATGCACACTTATCAGGAGTTGGCTGTATATTGGTGTTTGGCATCATCAGTTTAATACAGTATACAGTAGTCCTCCTGACCAGAAGAAGAAGTAATAGTCAAAGCATGTGTTCTTCTGACACATATGTGATGGATATTCCAAGCTGCTGTCCCTTTGCTTCCCCAGCATCAGAACAGCACAGCCAGTCACTGATAGTCATGAGAATCAACTCTCCCTCTTCTGGGTCTTGTGTTACATAGTATAATTAACCTCTTTCTATATACATACAGTTGAAGTCGGAAGTTTACACTTAGGTTGGAGTCATTAAAACTCATTTTTCAACAACTCCACAAATTTCTTGTTAACAAACTATAGTTTTGGCAAGTCGGTTAGGACATCTACTTTGTGCATTACACAAGTAATTTTTCCAACAATTGTTTACAGACTATTTCACTTATTTTTTTATTTATTTTTTTATTTCACCTTTATTTAACCAGGTAGGCAAATTGAGAACACGTTCTCATTTACAATTGCGACCTGGCCAAGATAAAGCAAAGCAGTTCGATACATACAACAACACATAGTTACACATGGAGTAGAACAAGCATACAGTCAATAATACAGTGAAAAATAAGTCTATATACAATGTGAGCAAGTGAGGTGAGATAAGGGAGGTGAAGGCAAACAAAATATATATAAAAATAAATAAAAATATAAAAAGGCCATGGTGGCGAAGTAAATACAATATAGCAAGTAAAAAAATAAATAAAATAAAAAACACTGGAATGGTTGGTTTGCAGTGGAAGAAAGTGCAAAGTAGAGATAGAAATAATGGGGTGCAAAGGAGCAAAAATAAATAAATGAATACAGTAGGTAAAGAGGTAGTTGTTTGGGCTAAATTATAGATGGGCTATGTACAGGTGCAGTAATCTATGAGCTGCTCTGACAGCTGGTGCTTAAAGCTAGTGAGGGAGATAAGTGTTTCCAGTTTCAGAGATTTTTGTAGTTCGTTCCAGTCATTGGCAGCAGAGAACTGGAAGGAGAGGCGGCCAAAGGAAGAATTGGTTTTGGGGGTGACCAGAGAGATATACCTGCTGGAGCGCGTGCTACAGGTAGGTGCTGCTATGGTGACCAGCGAGCTGAGATAAGGGGGGACTTTACCTAGCAGGGTCTTGTAGATGACCTGGAGCCAGTGGGTTTGGCGACGAGTATGAAGCGAGGGCCAGCCAACGAGAGTGTACAGGTCGCAGTGGTGGGTAGTGTAAGGGGCTTTGGTGACAAAACGGATGGCACTGTGATAGACTGCATCCAATTTATTGAGTAGGGTATTGGAGGCTATTTTGTAAATGACATCACCGAAGTCGAGGATTGGTAGGATGGTCAGTTTTACAAGGGTATGTTTGGCAGCATGAGTGAAGGATGCTTTGTTGCGGAATAGGAAGCCAATTCTAGATTTAACTTTGGATTGGAGATGTTTGATGTGAGTCTGGAAGGAGATTTTACAGTCTAACCAGACACCTAGGTATTTGTAGTTGTCCACATATTCTAAGTCAAAGCCGTCTAGAGTAGTGATGTTGGACAGGCGGGCAGGTGCAGGCCGCGATCGGTTGAAGAGCATGCATTTAGTTTTACTTGTATTTAAGAGCAATTGGAGGCCACGGAAGGAGAGTTGTATGGCATTGAAGCTCGCCTGGAGGGTTGTTAACACAGTGTCAAAAGAAGGGCCAGAAGTATACAGAATAGGGTCGTCTGCGTAGAGGTGGATCAGAGACTCACCAGCAGCAAGAGCGACATCATTGATATATACAGAGAAGAGAGTTGGTCCAAGAATTGAACCCTGTGGCACCCCCATAGAGACCGCCAGAGGCCCGGACAACAGACCCTCCGATTTGACACACTGAACTCGATCAGAGAAGTAGTTGGTGAACCAGGCGAGGCAATCATTAGAGAAACCAAGGCTGTCTAGTCTGCCGATGAGGATGTGGTGATTGACAGAGTCAAAAGCCTTGGCCAGGTCAATGAATACGGCTGCACAGTATTGTTTCCTATCGATGGCGGTTAAGATATCGTTTAGGACCTTGAGCGTGGCTGAGGTGCACCCATGACCAGCTCTGAAACCAGATTGCATAGCGGAGAAGGTATGGTGGGATTCGAAATGGTCGGTAATCTGTTTGTTAACTTGGCTTTCGAAGACCTTAGAAAGGCAGGGTAGGATAGATATGGGTCTGTAGCTGTTTGGGTCAAGAGTGTCCCCCCCTTTGAAGAGGGGGATAACCGCAGCTGCTTTCCAATCTTTGGGAATCTCAGACGACACGAAAGAGAGGTTGAAAAGGCTAGTAATAAGGGTGGCAACAATTTCAGCAGATAGTTTTAGAAAGAAAGGGTCCAGATTATCTAGCCCGGCTGATTTGTAAGCGTCCAGATTTTGCAGCTCTTTCAGAACATCAGCTGACTGTATTTGGGAGAAAGAGAAATGGGGAAGGCTTGGGCGAATTGCTGTGGGGGGTGCAGTGCTGTTGACCGGGGTAGGGGTAGCCAGGTGGAAAGCATGACCAGCCGTAGAAAAATGCTTATTGAAATTCTCAATTATAGTGGATTTGTCGGTGGTGACAGTGTTTCCTATCTTCAGTGCAGTTGGAAGCTGGGAGGAGGTGTTCTTATTCTCCATGGACTTTACAGTGTCCCAGAACTTTTTTGAGTTTGTGTTGCAGGAAGCAAATTTCTGCTTGAAAAAGCTAGCCTTGGCTTTTCTAACTGCCTGTGTATATTGGTTCCTAGCTTCCCTGAAAAGTTGCATATCACGGGGGCTGTTCGATGCTAATGCAGAACGCCATAGGATGTTTTTCTGTTGGTTAAGGGCAGTCAGGTCAGGAGAGAACCAAGGGCTATATCTGTTCCTGGTTCTAAATTTCTTGAATGGGGCATGCTTATTCAAGATGGTGAGGAAGGCATTTAAAAAAAATATCCAGGCATCCTCTACTTACGGGATGAGATCAATATCCTTCCAGGATACCCCAGCCAGGTCGATTAGAAAGGCCTGCTCGCTGAAGTGTTTCAGGAAGCGTTTGACAGTGATGAGTGGAGGTCGTTTGACCGCTGACCCATTACGGATGCAGGCAATGAGGCAGTGATCGCTGAGATCTTGGTTGAAAACAGCAGAGGTGTATTTGGAGGGCAAGTTGGTTAGGATGATATCTATGAGGGTACCCGTGTTTACGGAATTGGGGTGGTACCTGGTAGGTTCATTGATAATTTGTGTGAGATTGAGGGCATCAAGCTTAGATTGTAGGATGGCTGGGGTGTTAAGCATGTTCCAATTTAGGTCGCCTAGCAGCACGAGCTCTGAAGATAGATGGGGGGCAATCAATTCACATATGGTGTCCAGAGCACAGCTGGGGGCAGAGGGTGGTCTTTAGCAAGCGGCAACGGTGAGAGACTTGTTTTTAGAGAGGTGGATTTTTAAAAGTAGAAGTTCAAATTGTTTGGGAACAGACCTGGATAGTAAAACAGAACTCTGCAGGCAATCTTTGCAGTAGATTGCAACACCGCCCCCTTTGGCCGTTCTATCTTGTCTGAAAATGTTGTAATTAGGGATGAAAATGTCAGAATTTTTGGTGGTCTTCCTAAGCCAGGATTCAGACACGGCTAAAACATCCGGGTTGGCAGAGTGTGCTAAAGCAGTGAACAAAACAAACTTAGGGAGGAGGCTTCTAATGTTAACATGCATGAAACCAAGGCTATTACGGTTACAGAAGTCATCAAAAGAGAGCGCCTGGGGAATAGGAGTGGAGCTAGGTACTGCAGGGCCTGGGTTCACCTCTACATCACCAGAGGAACAGAGGAGGAGTAGGATAAGGGTACGGCTAAAAGCTATGAGAATTGGTCGTCTAGAACGTCTAGAACAGAGAGTAAAAGGAAGTTTCTGGGGGCGATAAAATAGCTTCAAGGAATAATGTACAGACAAAGGTATGGCAGGATGTGAATAAAGTGGAGGTAAACCTAGGTATTGAGTGATGATGAGAGAGATATTGTCTCTAGAAACATCATTGAAACCAGGTGATGTCATCGCATATGTGGGTGGTGGAACTGAGAGGTTGGATATGGTATAGTGAACAGGGCTAGAGGCTCTACAATGAAATAAGCCAATAAACACTAACCAGAACAGCAATGGACAAGGCATATTTACATTAAGGAGAGGCATGCTTAGCCGAGTGATCATAAGGGTCCAGTGAGTAGAGGTTGGTTGGGGTCACGGCGATCCAGACAGCTGGCCGGGTAGATGGCTATCGGTAGCAAGATAGCATAGGATGGAAGTCTATTTTTAGACACCTCGTGCGTTTCCGTCGGTAGATTAGTGGAGTTCCGTGTGGTAGAGGGGATCAATCCAATTGGCAAAATAGATATAGTGACCCAAGAAAAAAATTGTCCGATATACTTATTCAGATAGCAGCCGATAAGACAGGTAACGATTAGCGGGCCCCAGATGAGCGTTCAGGTAACGTTGCGACGGAGGTGCCAGTTGGATAACTCCCTCGGGCAGATAATGTCGGCAGTCAGTCGTGAAGGCCCGATGGGGCTCCGCATCTGCAGCAACAACAACAACAACAACAAAAAAAACGGGTCCGGATAGGTGACTGTAGCCCAGGAATGGCTGATGGAACTCCTCAGCTGGCTAGCTCCGGAATAATTTAAGTTTGCTCCGGGATCGACGTAAGCCAATAGTCACACGGTTTGCAGCTAGCTAGCTGCGAAATCAAGGTGCAAACGTCCAGAGCCTGTGGCTGAAATCCAGGGACACTGAGAAAAATAGGCCCGGTATGCTCCGGTCCGAGTCGCGTTTCACAAAAGTGCCGATAGATTATCGAGCTAAAGGAATAGCTGAAGACCACAAAACGTGGGCAGCTGAAACACCAACGCTAGCCAGCAAACCGGCTAACTTTTGGGCAGCTTCAGATCAGCTACTGGCTAGCTTCTAGTTAGCTTCTGGGTAGCTTCCGGCTAGCTTCTGGCTAGTTTCGGCCGGCTTCTGGTTAGCCTCTGGCTAGCTTCCACTGTGGATTTTCAGATTTGAGGTAAATAATACTTTTTTTTTTTGTAATTGGTGAGGCGGGTTGCAGGAAAGCTTTTGTAGTTGAGTTCCTGGATAATAAAATATATAAAGATATGCGAAGAAAGGTGTACATATATATCTATACAGGACACGACAATACGAGGACAAAAAAGACGTCTGAACTGCTATGCCATCTTGGATAGTATATGTAATTATAATTCACTGTATCACAATTCCAGTGGGTCAGAAGTTTACATACACTAAGTTGACTGTGCCTTTAAACAGCTTGGAAAATTAGGCTAATTGACATCATTTGAGTCAATTGGAGGTGTTCCTGTGGATGTAATTCAAGGCCTCTCTTCAAACTCAGTGCCTCTTTGCTTGACATCATGGGATAATCAAAAGAAATCAGCAAAGACCTCATAAAAAAAATTGTAGACCTCCACAAGTCTGTTTCATCCTTGGGAGCAATTTCCAAATGCCTGAAGGTACCACGTTCATCTGTACAAACAATAGTACGCAAGTATAAACGTAATGGGACCACGCAGCCGACATACCGCTCAGGAAGGAGACGCGTTCTGTCTCCTAGAGATGAACGTACTTAGGTGCGAAAAGTGCAAATCAATCCCAGAACAACAGCAAAGGACCTTGTGAAGATGCGGGAGGAAACAGGTACAAAAGTATCTACATCCACAGTAAAACGAGTCCTATATCGTCATAACCTGAAAGGCCGCTCAGCAAGGAAGAAGCCACTGCTCCAAAACCGCTATAAAAAAGCCAAACTACGGGTTGTAACTGCACATGGGGACAAAGATCGTACTTTTTGGAGAAATGTCCTCTGGTCTGATGAAACAAAAATATAATTGTTTGGCCATAATGACCATCGTTATGTTTGGAGGAGAAAAGGGGAGCCTAGCAAGCCGAAGAACACCATCCCAATCCCAAGCACGTGTGTGGCAGCATCATGTTGTGGGGTTGCTTTGCTGAAGGAGGGACTGGTGCACTTCACAAAATAGATAGCATCATGAGGGAGGAAAATGATGTGGATATATTGAAGCAACATCTCAAGACATCAGTCAGGAAGTTAAAGCTTGGTCACAAATGGGTCTTCCAAATGGACAATGACCCCAAGCGTACTTCCAAAGTTGTGGAAAATAGCTTAAGGACAACAAAGTCAAGGTATTGGAGTGGCCATCACAAAGCCCTGACCTCAATCCCATCGAGAATTTTGGGGCAGAACTTGATAAGAGTGTGCGAGTAAGGAGGCCTACAAACCTGACTCAGTTACACCAGCTCTGTCAGGAGGAATGGGACAAAATTCACCCAACTTATTGTGGGATTCACCCAACTTATTGTGGGAAGCTTGTGGAAGGCTACCCGAAATGTTTGACCCAAGTTAAACAATTTAAAGGATATGCTACCAAATACTAATTGAGTGTATGTAAACTTCTGACCCACTGGGAATGTGATGAAAGAAATAAAAGCTGAAATAAATCATTCTCTCTACTATTATTCTGACATTTCACATTCTTAAAATAAAGTGGTGATCCTAACTGACCTAAGACAGAGAATTTTTACTTGGATTAAATGTCAGGAATTGTGAAAAACTGAGTTAAAATGTATTTGGCTAAGGTGTATGTAAACTTCCGACTTCACTGTATATTGTTTGCCTCTTACTTTCTTTCATTCTGCACATAAACAATATATGTTTTTTTGTCACGTACACCAGTTAGGTGCCGTGAAATGTGTTGTTTATGAGCAAATTAGGGTTAAATGCCTTGTTCAAGGGCACATTGGCAGGTTGTCTATGGATCTCTCCATGTGTCTGTGGTAGGAGTGGTGGGTCTGCTGGTTCTCTCCATGTGTCTGTGGTAGGAGGGATGGGTCTGCTAGTTTTCTATGGATCTCTCCATGTGTCTGTGGTAGGAGGTGTGGGTCTGCTGGTTTTCTATGGATCTCTCCATGTGTCTGTGGTAGGAGGGGTGGGTCTGCTGGTTTTCAATGGATCTCTCCATGTGTCTGTGGTAGGAGGGGTGGGTCTGCTGGTTCTCTCCATGTGTCTGTGGTAGGAGGGATGGGTCTGCTAGTTTTCTATGGATCTCTCCATGTGTCTGTGGTAGGAGGGGTGGGTCTGCTGGTTCTCTCCATGTGTCTGTGGTAGGAGGGATGGGTCTGCTAGTTTTCTATGGATCTCTCCATGTGTCTGTGGTAGGAGGTGTGGGTCTGCTGGTTTTCTATGGAACTCTCCATGTGTCTGTGGTAGGAGGGGTGGGTCTGCTGGTTTTCTATGGATCTCTCCATGTGTCTGTGGTAGGAGGGGTGGGTCTGCTGGTTCTCTCCATGTGTCTGTGGTAGGAGGGATGGGTCTGCTGGTTTTCTATGGATCTCTCCATGTGTCTGTGGTAGGAGGGGTGGGTCTGCTGGTTCTCTCCATGTGTCTGTGGTAGGAGGGATGGGTCTGCTAGTTTTCTATGGATCTCTCCATGTGTCTGTGGTAGGAGGGGTGGGTCTGCTAGTTTTCTATGGATCTCTCCATGTGTCTGTGGTAGGAGGTGTGGGTCTGCTGGTTTTCTATGGATCTCTCCATGTGTCTGTGGTAGGAGGGGTGGGTCTGCTGGTTTTCTCTGGATCTCTCCATGTGTCTGTGGTAGGAGGGGTGGGTCTGCTGGTTTTCTATGGATCTCTCCATGTGTCTGTGGTAGGAGGGGTGGGTCTGCTAGTTTTCTATGGATCTCTCCATGTGTCTGTGGTAGGAGGGGTGGGTCTGCTGGTTTTCTATGGATCTCTCCATGTGTCTGTGGTAGGAGGGGTGGGTCTGCTGGTTTTCTATGGATCTCTCCATGTGTCTGTGGTAGGAGGGGTGGGTCTGCTGGTTCTCTCCATGTGTCTGTGGTAGGAGGGATGGGTCTGCTAGTTTTCTATGGATCTCTCCATGTGTCTGTGGTAGGAGGTGTGGGTCTGCTGGTTTTCTATGGAACTCTCCATGTGTCTGTGGTAGGAGGGGTGGGTCTGCTGGTTTTCTATGGATCTCTCCATGTGTCTGTGGTAGGAGGGATGGGTCTGCTAGTTTTCTATGGTTCTCTCCATGTGTCTGTGGTAGGAGGGATGGGTCTGCTAGTTTTCTATGGATCTCTCCATGTGTCTGTGGTAGGAGGGGTGGGTCTGCTGGTTCTCTCCATGTGTCTGTGGTAGGAGGGATGGGTCTGCTAGTTTTCTATGGATCTCTCCATGTGTCTGTGGTAGGAGGTGTGGGTCTGCTGGTTTTCTATGGAACTCTCCATGTGTCTGTGGTAGGAGGGGTGGGTCTGCTGGTTTTCTATGGATCTCTCCATGTGTCTGTGGTAGGAGGGGTGGGTCTGCTGGTTCTCTCCATGTGTCTGTGGTAGGAGGGATGGGTCTGCTAGTTTTCTATGGATCTCTCCATGTGTCTGTGGTAGGAGGGGTGGGTCTGCTAGTTTTCTATGGATCTCTCCATGTGTCTGTGGTAGGAGGTGTGGGTCTGCTGGTTTTCTATGGATCTCTCCATGTGTCTGTGGTAGGAGGGGTGGGTCTGCTGGTTTTCTCTGGATCTCTCCATGTGTCTGTGGTAGGAGGGGTGGGTCTGCTGGTTTTCTATGGATCTCTCCATGTGTCTGTGGTAGGAGGGGTGGGTCTGCTAGTTTTCTATGGATCTCTCCATGTGTCTGTGGTAGGAGGGGTGGGTCTGCTGGTTTTCTATGGATCTCTCCATGTGTCTGTGGTAGGAGGGATGGGTCTGCTAGTTTTCTATGGATCTCTCCATGTGTCTGTGGTAGGAGGGATGGGTCTGCTAGTTTTCTATGGATCTCTCCATGTGTCTGTGGTAGGAGGGGTGGGTCTGCTGGTTCTCTCCATGTGTCTGTGGTAGGAGGGGTGGGTCTGCTAGTTTTCTCTGGATCTCTCCATGTGTCTGTGGTAGGAGGGGTGGGTCTGCTGGTTCTCTCCATGTGTCTGTGGTAGGAGGGGTGGGTCTGCTAGTTTTCTATGGATCTCTCCATGTGTCTGTGGTAGGAGGGGTGGGTCTGCTGGTTCTCTCCATGTGTCTGTGGTAGGAGGGGTGGGTCTGCTAGTTTTCTATGGATCTCTCCATGTGTCTGTGGTAGGAGGGGTGGGTCTGCTGGTTCGCTCCATGTGTCTGTGGTAGGAGGGGTGGGTCTGCTAGTTTTCTTGTGAAAGTTCACATTTGAGAGTAGGCTTGGTTTTGTCTTCAGTGATGTACAGTACCAGTCTAAAGTTTGGACACCTACTCATTCCAGGGTTTTTATCTTGACTATTTTCTACATTGTAGAATAATAGTGTAGACATCAAAACTATGAAATAACACATATGGAGTCATGTAGCATCTTAGTACATGGTTGCTCTGTAAAAGGGATGTCAGATGTGTGTATACCTGGAGCATCTATAAGGGGAACTTTGCCCATAGCAGCACTGAAGCGACAGTGCTTACCTGGACTTGTCTGTTTCAAGTAGCTTAAACCAAGAAAAATCTAGAGACAGACACTATTTTCAATGGGTTTTAATTACAAATTCATTAACAAACAACATTTTCATACCAAAACAAAAAGGACAATCAAAAATATGGATCTGTAGACAAGCAGTTTGAAACAAGTGCTCAGTACATGGGGATGATGTAGGGAATGTAGAGACATGATTCTGGCTAGATCCCAAACTACTTCCTTTCCTCCACCCCAGGTCTCATGACTGCTGAGAACAGTGTATGGATGGGCTGGGTAGGTCTCAGGCTATCTATAGTGCTGAGAACAGTGTATGGATGGGCAGGTCTCAGGCTATCTATACTGCTGAGAGATGTCCAGTCCTTGGAGATCAGTGATCATAGAGTTAAGAAGTCAAGGAAAATATGTAAAATTGCTGGTTGGCACGACCTACAAAAAGGAAACTGGGGTACGCTGTCATTGGCTAACCTACACCATTTCTCCCTTGACTGGTTAGCCGTTGTAGTGGATGCTGATTGGATGACGGTATGAAAGTTTGATCTAATTAGTGACTTAGTTCTTTTTCTTGCCCTTGCTGGCAGCCTTGGCTGGCATTACCGTGGGAACGCCTGCCTGGTACAGAGCAGCAGACACTTTGTTGATGTAGTAGAGGGCGAACAGAGAGAATATCAGACTGGAGAGAGAACAAAATAAAACAGTCAGCACAGCAAAATATGGTTTGAGAAGAAGAAAAAAACTTCACCCCAAGTTGATAATAGTAGTACTGTTACCATCATCATTACTATTCCCTTTTTCCTATAAGATTTTATTTGATCAACAATACAAAACATACACAAACAAACGACGACATCATACAAACATCAACTACATCACACCTGCCCAGACCCACCAGCCCTCACCCCCTTATCACTTTCTGCAACATGGCCTCAAACAGCACACATCTGTTTTTCTCCGTCACCCGCGCACTTTCAATTTTTAGATCCTAAAGCATTTGACCTTTCCATTGCGTGAACGACAGATGATTGGTTGATTTCCAGTTGAAGTATATGTTTTTTAAATGATTGATGAGAAAAGTGTTGTCCTACCCATTGGGTATCTCACTGCACCCTCATATGCCATGTCTTTAAATATGCAGACAGACTAATTAAAAGCTAATTTACATTGTAATACTTCTGAGCCATTTTTCCAACTCCACCCATAACTTTTGGATTTTATAACATTTCCAGAAGGTCATGAATTATTGAGTCATTAGTAGTTTTACGCTTTAGACATCTCTGCTGTTGTCCTGTAGAATTTGTGAATTTTGTCTCTTGTATAATAAATTCAATACATGAATTTATACTGGATTAAGCATACATTTTAGTTACCTGTAATCTCGTTAGTTATGATCCAACATAACTGTTATTGGCACAGGAAGGAAGTAATTTTAAAATCTTGGTTCCAATAGTTTCTATTTCTTCTAAGAGATTGTCAGTTGGATAGGCTCTCTGATATTCCATAAGTCCTTCCTTTCATCACTGAGTTCAGTTGTCAAGAGAGTTTCTGGGTGTAGTGCACCTGGGTTTGTCAGTAGTCTGAGTTCATACTTACCATGTGGTGACACACACACGGTGCACCAGCCCAGAGGCAAACAGAGAGAGGCACAGGCACACCAGGACTGGTGGAGAGGAGAGAAATGAACACCCATTAAAACAGGACTGTGTGCGTGCTGAGAAGCTATACTATTCAGATGCACCTATACAGATGACAAGAGGCTCAGTGAATGTCTGTGCATCACTCTGTAGTTGTGAAGACAGACTTACTCTCTGGGAAGATCTTGACCTGGAATCCCTTGCCGAAGATGAGGTTTTCCAGGTTATTGAAGGCCTGGTTGGAGAAAGGGTTAAGGAGGGAAACACACAGTGGGAGAAGAGACACCTAATGTGGTGGCTTCATTAGACCTTTAGACGTTCAGTGATCCTTACTGTATTTATGTATCCCTTTACTGTATTTATTTATCCCCATACTGTATTTATTTATCTTGCTCCTTTGCACCCCAGTATCTGTACTTGCACATTAATCACTCCAGTGTTTAATTGGTATATTGTAATTACTTCGCCACCATGGCCTATTTATTGCCTTACCTTCCTTATCTTACATAATTTGCACACACTATATAGACTTTTTTCTACTGTATTATTGACTGTATGTTTGTTTATACCATGTGTAACTCTGTGTTGTTGTATGTGTCGAACTGCTTTGCTTTAGTCTTGGCCAGGTCGCAGTTGTAAATGAGAACCTGTTATTATTTGACCACGCTGGTCATTTATGAACATTTTGGCCATGTTCTGTTATAATCTCCACCCGGCACAGCCAGAAGAGGACTGGCCACCCCTCATAGCCTGGTTCCTCTCTAGGTTTCTTCCTAGGTTTTGGCCTTTCTAGGGAGTTTTTCCTAGCCACCGTGCTTCTACACCTGCATTGCTTGCTGTTTGGGGTTTTAGGCTGGGTTTCTGTACAGCCATTTGAGATATCAGCTGATGTAAGAAGGGCTATATAAATACATTTGATTTGTTCTCAACTAGCCTACCTGATAAATAAAGGTGAAAAAAATAAAAAATATCCTGCCACCATGACTCACAGTGCTGCATGTGGACTACAGAACCAACCATCTGACTGTCTGCTTCCATCACTTGGGAACTCAAGGGAGCACAGAACATAAACAAAATACTTTAGCTGTCTGGCTTTACAAACAGCTTACTCTGACAAGTTTAAAACCCTAAGCCTATCTGAGGTCTACCTAAATTGCATTGTATGCAGTGCTGCTATGTTGTGGTGTGTTTTGGTGTAAAGAGGATACAGTGAGGGAGCAGATGAAGAGGACAGAGCCCAGGAAGCCTCCCAGGATGGTGAGCAACTCTGTAGAGCCCAGCTGTCTGCTGAACATCTGCATCCCAGCAAACACCAACACAGAGAACAGACTGGACAGAACCAGGGATGTGCCTGTGTTCACCGCTGGAGGGAGGGGAGAGGCAGATTACACATAGTTTGTGACAGTAGTAGAACAATCATCATCGGGGCTGCAGCTGGACTGAAGATGCCAGATTCTAACAGAATAATAATATCAACAATTGGGTTTATATTTAATCTTTGAATGACAGAAACATAAAATAACTAGCCTATACGAAACATTTCACTGCATCCTAACCGCAATTTTTGCGCCACGTCAGTGTACACTATTGAAAGATTCCCGTGTGGAAACAACCTCTCTCGAATACTGAAAATACCTAACTAGGTAGCTACAAGAGAACTTTATCATACATTTTGACAACACAGCCTACCTACCGTTAAACTGTAGAAATATATATTGTTGGCAAGTGTATTCTGCACAAAATAGCTACGTAGCTAACAAAGCAATAAATGGCACGCCTACCGTTACACAGCTAGATACCTTTACGTTTTCTATCCCTCAATACTTATTTTCAAAGCACAAACATTGATCAAAATTAAACAGTAACGTTAGCCTTGCAGAACTTACCCATGTTTTGATATTTTATCAATAATTCCGTTTTTGACACAAAAGATCATGCGTTTTCGATATCCTTTCAAAACACAGGCAGCTCCAGGAACAAGCTCCGTTTCTGCTACCCGGAACCGGTGAGAGGTGGCACACGTAGGAGTCGAATGTGAAGTGCCAATCAAATTATAGCAACGCAAAACCTGCGTCAAGACCCACTGCACACATTTTTCAAGGGGGGTTTATGAAATAAATACTAGATTACACAGGTAAAATACTTTAATCGTAAAAAAATAAAAATAACACTTTGACATATAGGGGTGTAGCTACCATAAGATATCACCACATTTTAGATTCATTTAAAAAGCATATTAAAAGCGAAGGAGTGGAGTGACTCTACAATGAAATGCAAAACAAACTGGGATAGCTACAGCTTGATAAAACATATATTTTTTAGGTAAACGTTTTAAAAAGGTGGTACTAAAATCCTATGGTTCACCATTTAGCATGGTGAAGAGAAAGATGGTTACTTGTGTCTATACATTCAGCGTAGCAATTAGGATCACTACGCTGGAGTTTTTAGAAATTGTTCTCTCTGCCTTGTGTCGTGGATAATCGTCTCAGAAATATAACACTCTTACAAGAACTTGTGAAATCAATATAGGCTTTAATACAAAGTATATCATTAGCCTAGATGGTCCGCGGGACACACACCTTCCCAGAGCACTGGCTCTGTCTTTATACACACACAGCACATGAGTTCATCACATATGTTAATTAAATTACTTCTCCTAAGTCATCTGCCACCATTATCCTTTATTTCGGCTTCCTGCTTGTTTACGCCCAATAATGGCTGTATCCGCTCTTGATTAGATTATAATGGTGGCAGGACCCTCTCGTGTCCTAAAATTAATATATGTCTATCTTACCCTAAGCAATTATGGCCTTTACCCTAAGCACTTATGGCCTTTACCCTAAGCACTTATGGCCTTTACCCTAAGCACTTATGGCCTTTACCCTAAGCACTTATGGCCTTTCCTCTCTATTTAATCTTCATAATGGTGTCCTGCTCTTTCCATAAATGCACTTTAAAGCACGTATGGCTTCGGCCATTTTACTATCTGTTTAATCTTTGGTTTCCTGTTTTTACCAGAATGGCAAATGCACTCACGTGTTGCCTTCTCCTCCTTTGCTCAATAGTGTGATATCCGCCTCTATATGTAACAATAACTCCTACACTTGGTACATACAGTAGCTCTGTTTCCATCTACAACGTCCACAGTCCACACAACTGTTGAATCCTGAAACACAGACCACAGCTTTAAATTAATTAATAAAATAATCTGACTATTGATGGATAGAGAAAGGTTGTGTCAGAAGGCCAGATTCGAACCTATGCTGTCACCGTATCGGATACTGCAGCTACGACCACCCACATCTTAACCAGCTCCTTTGTCTTTGTCACTACGATCACCATCCAACATCACTAACATCCGATATGTCTCCTTGACACTGTTGAACAGTCACAATGTGTCATACACTTGCGCAGCTGTGTACAAGTGCTGGGAAGGATGGACACTACATTCCAGACCGAACATCGATGTGAAACACTGCTCTCGGTTATAGTGGCTTCTTCTTCAGTCCGAACACTGCGATGAAGAGTAGGATCTCCACAAACGCAGGGAGAACACTACAGGAGATAGAGAGGATGGCAGCATTATAAGCAAAGCATCAACCTGCACGAGGCAAAAATGACCCAGATAACTCCAGGACACACACACACACACACACACACACACACACACACACACACACACACACACACACACACACAATGTCTGTCTGTCTGTCACACACGATGTCTGTCTGTCTGTCACACACGATGTCTGTCTGTCTGTCACACACGATGTCTGTCTGTCTGTCACACACGATGTCTGTCTGTCTGTCACACACGATGTCTGTCTGTCTGTCTGTCACACACACACAATGTCTGTCTGTCTGTCACACACGATGTCTGTCTGTCTGTCTGTCTGTCACACACACACGATGTCTGTCTGTCACACACAATGTCTGTCTGTCACACACAATGTCTGTCTGTCACACACAATGTCTGTCTGTCACACACAATGTCTGTCTGTCACACACAATGTCTGTCTGTCACACACAATGTCTGTCTGTCGGTCTGTCTGTCTGTCACACACATACACAAACCTGCAGAAGGCAAACATAAGCCAGTATGTCCAACACTCCCATCTCTGGAAGACAAAGAAAGACAGGGAGACTGATGCACTGCAGTGGACAGCCAACGCTGGAGGAGACGTCAGTCAGGGAAACAAAACCTCGGAGAATCTCACACACACTGACCTGCAGAAAGCAAGGATCCACCAGTATATTTCACATGCCCATTGTTCAAACAGAAAGAACAGCAGAGCCAAAGAGGCACTGGCATGGGCTGCAGTCGCTAGTGTGTGGATGGAGAGATGGATGAATGGATGGTGTATGGGGAGGGAGTCCTGAGTCAGGGAATCTTAACCAAACCAATAAAAAGATTACTTCCTCAACCTTATATCTGTGCCCATATTAACGTCTCCTTGCTGATCTGAAAGAAGGGTATAACTTCCTGCATATTGCTTACATCTATCGATTCCCTCCCATGTTCTTCACTATTCCTGGAGAGTCACACTATGTGCAGGCTTTCATTCTTGCCCACCACCAACACTCAGCTACTCAACAAAACATCAAGACCTTGAGTAGCCTACTTGTTGATGTGACTGGCCATGCAAAATTAGGACTAGGCAAGAACGAAAGCAAACTGTATTTCTACAGGACTAGGACTGGTGACCACTGCTGTACTACGCATTATGTGTACTTTGGTAATGTACAGGGTTTTGTGGAAGAGTTTTGAGAACATGTAAAGGATACAGAGGAGGCCCTGGGTGCAGTTGAACATAGACACACCAGAGAAGAAGCCAGCCAGCTCTATAGCAAACAGACCCATGGTGACTGACAACGCTACCACCAACCTAGAAGAGAGAGACAGAGAAAGATAGAGGAGAGAAAGATAGAGGAGAGAAAGATATATATATATATAGAGAGAGAGTGTGTAAGACAAGTGATTTATTAAAACCTATAGCAATTCTTTTTGGATAGACTGTGTGGGTGCAGGGTTAGGAGTCCTGTCCTGGGTGAAAGATGCTTACTTGGTGTCCTCCTTGTCGTATTGGTCCTGTGTGAAATCCAAAGGCAGGCAAGCTTCAACATTGTTCTCCTGTGGGACAATGAGTATGATTACTTCAGAGATAGATATACACAGTATCACTAGATTCTGAGCACGGTTGAAACACAATATATTATAGACGAGCATGTTGATGATGTCGTGAACAACATCTGGTGTCTTCTAGATGCCAGATACAGACATGAGACATGTCACACACAGAGGATATGGTTTGTCCAGAACCTTCACAGTACTCAGAACTCGTGAACATACCCGTGACCAGAAAATGGTGATGACGATGACGAGGTGAGCAGTGAGAGTCAGGAATCGAGCCGGGACCAGGCTGCTGACTGCAGACATTGCTCCAGCAAAGATGTGCCTGTATGGGTACTATGGTGCCAAGAATAAAGAGGCGGAATAGGCAAACGTTGACAAGTAACGTTAATGTTAATATTTCCAATAGAAACAACAAAATCCGTGTGTTGACTTGAGCCTGCTACAATGCAACACAATATTGGCTGTAAATGTTAGCTAGTTAGCTAGACTACTAACGTTAACGTTAAGACTACACAAATGAATGTTAACAGCACTTTACATACAATGTGTAGACTAAGTAACGTTACTATTAGTAAATGTATAAGCTAATTTTTCCGCACACTCACCTTGATAGTGCTAACTTGGCTATCTAATGTACCCAATACAGGACATACGACGTTGTTCAACTTGTTAGTCAATATTTGGAGCCAAAAACTAGCCACATTTGATGATTTATTTACCATTAATTGAAACAACTGTGTCTAGGACTAGAAACAACAGACGCTTCAGCTGCAGGCATGGCTTAGCTCGTTGCTACAACAACTTACATCTGGGGTGCGTTCAAGAACGTAGGGTTTCGTTAACGATTTAGGACGGAAACAGACCAGTTGAGGATGAGGAACGCTTCTTCGTGAACGCGTCATTTTAGTAGCGTTTTATAATCTCACGTCGCCATCTAGTGGCAAGAATAAAATCTAATTTTATTGGTCACATACACATATTTAGCAGATGTTATTGCGGGTGTAGCGAAATGCTTGTGTTCCTAGCTCCAACAGTGCAGTAGTTTCTAACAATACACACAAATCTAAAAGTAAAATAATGGAATTAAGAATTATATAAATATTAGGATGAGCAACGTCGGAGTGGCGTTGACTAAAATACAGTAGAATAGAGTACAGTATATGAGATAAGTAGAGCAGTATGTAAATATTATTAAAGTGAAACAATTGTCATGTAGGTAGGGTCATATGCAATGTATGCATCAATATCAGTGTTTTGTTTTCACCAGACATGATATGCAGTGGCAGTAAAATAATGTAATTCATTTTTGTGACAATTACATTTCAAACCAAATCTGCCCAAAATATTCAGAATGATTACTTGTATAGACCTACACAGTGACACACACACACACAGTGACACACACACACACACACACACACACACACACACACACACACACACACACACACACACACACACACACACACACACACACACACACACACACACACAGTAGCGGATTTAGGTATAGGCGACATGGGCATCTTGCCGGGGGCAGCACGGGCGCCCGCACAAAAAAATGGAATGGTGGCATTTGCGCGATCAGTTTTCTATCGCTCATTTGCACGTCACGTCAATGATATCATGTCACCGTGTGGGACTGTGGGTCAATTAACCTTGTCGTAGTGGGCGCCCTGATTCTAGTTTGTGAGCTAGGCAGGCTACTGCCTGGGAAGGTCTCCCACTCAGAAGTACGAGATGGGGAGGGGGGCGGGAGTAGGTTGACCTCAGGTCTCCCCACTGAAAGCCCGAGTTAGGGGGAGCAGGGGAATCTATGAAATAGCGCACCTCTAACTTTGTACAGTACAAATGCAATTAGTAAAATCAGTCACACTACGAAATGCTACCAAATAAACCACAATTTATTCATAATACTGTGAATAATATATAGTTTCACAGACATATTGTTGCATTTTTTCTGGTGTGTGCGAAATTGTTAAGAATAAAATAAAACCAGTCTGCACAACACCAAGGTGAAATGGTTTAGTCTTGACTCTTGGTTGACAGTGTTGGGGGATGGGTAATGTATTGATGCTCGAGTGACAAATCAACCCAAATTTGTTTCTATTTGTCTTTGTAACTAATTTTTGTTATTTATGAGTCTTATTTTTTAATATATTTTTATATTTATATATTTTTAAATGTTATGTTTATTTATTTGTGTTGTTCCAAATGTCAGAATAAAAATTACAGTTAGTGCAGAATGGTGCTTTTTTGGGTGGGGTGCTAGAACCGCCACTGCACACGCACACACACACACACACACACACACACACACACACACACACACACACACACACACACACACACACACACACACACACACACACACACACACACACACACACACACACACACACACACACACACACACACACACACACACACACACACACACACACAGAGATAGCGGAAGAGAGAGAGCGCTTGAACCTGTTTCACTCAGCAGAAATCACCACGCATGCTCTATCCCCCACTATTGAACATCACCTTTTCAGCGCGAGCGCAGTGGAAAGGGAGAGAAGTCAACGCTGCGCACTCCAGACCATATACATCCGGTCAGACTATTGTGCGATAGCCTATACCTAGGCTACATATGGTTGATTGACCAAGCTTTTAACATTTTTCTTTATTCACCCTAGGACAACATATTTTAATATATTACTAGGCCTAGGCTACGATTGTGAATTTGACAGACCAGGCTACATTCGCATCAACACCGCGTTTTGATCCTAAAGGATGGCTGAAGCAGAACTACAGGCGTTTACGTCTATGATGGACGCACTCGTTCAAATCAGCGTAAGTGTGGTGATGGTTAATTAGACCTATTTGTTTACCATAAATGGGATGTGGAGACTGGAGCCTATTTTGTTATTCTGTAGGCCACCAGACCGAGGCTATAGCAAACATAAATGTGGTAAGGTTACCTGTATTTCAACTGGCCGTTCAGAGAGAAATGCCTCAGCTAAGCTATATATATATATAATGTTATTAGTATTGCATAATGTTTTTAGTTAAACTGTTTTCAGCACGCCACGTAGGCTATCCTACATAAGATATAGAGGCCTTCACATACATTTTGGCATCAACATTTCATCATCCTTCATACATAATTCTTAGGCTATATTTTTCTTCAATGTGAAATGGTCTGCTTTTGTTCTTAGATTGACTAAAATTGAACCAGACATTCATCAATAAGTCTGAGCTATAAATTAGAAATGGGTGGTATTTGGCTCCAACACTTTGGCTTGACGCCAGCGGCTGGTCACTATCGGCTGGTTATTGACACACCTAGCTATGAGGTAAAGGGTGAAAGGAGGATTAAATGGATAGCCAATATATACATTTTTGAAGCCTATCCGTCGAATGCGTACCCCCGCGTGCACAGACAAAAACAAGGGGTCCGATGATTTGCTATCTCGCAACACGGTGAGCAGGGAACGGATAATGTTTGTCGCCATAGAAACGTTATTCAGGGAGCGCCAGCACGCGGCGGCGGTCCTGGCTCTCGCGCAACATAGGTGCAGAAAGGACCCGCTGACACCGACTATTCTGCTGAGCCAGGGAAAGAAAAAACATTGATAGAGGAGAGAGAGATGTGTAGTCATTCTTATCGAAGTCTAATCGATGTGAATGCTATTTTCCCGGTAGCCAGTAGCCTTGGCCTATCATGAATCCCATTGAAATTTCCATAGCCGGCCTAGGGAAGGTGAAGTCGGCTAGGCCTTGCCCGGTAATATAGCCTATTTTGTGCGTTGAAATCCAATTTAATGTAATTAGTTGTTCCCATAAAATGAATCTCTTCCCACCATCATGGTGGCTTGTGTTAACTGAACTGAGGAAGGTTAAAAGCAACTAGTCCTACAACAAAGCTATAGATAGAAGGATCTATTACTCCTCTATACTGGGTTTACATCATGCTGTTGGCCAGACAGCTGGACTGAAGTGATTAGACTCATATTTAAGGAGACTGGCTGTAGCGCCTTAGTCAGCCCTGGCCTGGGTATTTATACACACACACACCTGCTTTCTCCTTTCATGTGTCCAACATAAATTCTAAACCAGGAATGGTTAAATAATGTAAGATGCTGTTTCTCTCTCTCTCCCTCTCTCTCTCTCCCTCTCTCGCATCTCGTTCTCTCTCTCCTCTATTTAGAGCAGTTAAGTTATTCCTCTGCCTCATTCTCACTCCTGTTTTCACTTCCCCCTCTTTCTCCTCACACCCTCCCCTGCTCACTCACCCTTTATTTGCTTCCTCTCTCCCTGCTCCTCTAACTCCTCTCCCCGTCTCTCTTCTATCTCCAACCCCTTATCCCCCTCCCTCTCTCGTCCTCCAGTCTAACACAAAGAGTATGGAGCGGGAGCTGCATTGCCCGGTGTGTACTGAGATGGTGAAGCAGCCCATCATCCTGCCGTGCCAACACAGTGTGTGTCTGCTGTGTGCTGCTGAGGTGTTAATCCAGAGAGGATACCCTCCCCCAGACCTCCCCCCAGAGCCCAACTCCCCGGCTGCCTCCCCCAACACACGCTCCCCGCGCGGGGCACGCAGACCCCCGCCCAAGACCACCGACCGCCTGGACCGCGTCCTCAGACCAGGTGGGTTAACGTGTGTGTGAATGCTGATGTCGATCTCACTTGTGTGCCAGTGCCTGCAGATGAGAGTGACATCATCATCAGATCAGCATCTGACTTTGTTTTACTGGCCAGTGAAGATGGTTTTCATACCAGAGCTATATATATACTACCATTCCAAAGTTTGGGGTCACTTAGAAATGTCCTTGTTTTTGAAAGAAAAGCACATTTTTTGTCCATTAAATCAGAAAGAAAGAGATCAGAAATACAGTGTAGATGTTGTTAATGTTGTAAATGACTATTGTAGCTGGAATCGACAGATTTTTTATGGAATATCTACATAGGCGTACAGAGGCCCATTATCAGCAACCATCACTCCTGTGTTCCTGTGTTCCAAACAAAGCCCCTTTTTTTGAAACTCGTCAGTCTAGGCGGGGTTCTAGGCGGAGTTGCAAAGAAAAAGCCATTTAACAGACTGTCCAATAAAAAGAAAAGATTAAGATGGGCAAAAGAACACAGACACTGGACAGAGGAACTCTGCCTAGAAGGCCAGCATCCCGGAGTCGCCTCTTCACGGTTGACATTGAGTACTACACAAGGCTATATACAGGGGGTACCGGTACAGAGTCAATGTGGAGGCTATATACAGGGGGTACCGGTACAGAGTCAATGTGGAGGCTATATACAGGGGGTACCGGTACAGAGTCAATGTGGAGGCTATATACAGGGGGTACCGGTACAGAGTCAATGTGGAGGCTATATACAGGGGGTACCGGTACAGAGTCAATGTGGAGGCTATATATAGGGGGTACCGGTACAGAGTCAATGTGCGGGGGCACCGGTTAATTGAGGTAATATGTACATGTAGATAGAGTTAATGTGACTATGCATAGATTATAAACAGAGAGTAGCAGCTGCGTAAACGAGGGGCCTGTAAGCCCTTTGATTAGCTGTTCAGGAGTCTTATGGCTTGGGGGTAGAAGCTGTTAAGAAGCCTTTTGAACCTCGACTTGGCCCTCTGGTACCACTTGCCGTGCGGTAGCAGAGAAAACAGTCTATGACTAGGGTGGCTGGAGTCTTTGACAATTTTTAGGGCCTTCCTCTGACAACGCCTGGTATAGAGGTCCTGGATGGCAGGAAGCTTGGCCCCAGTGATGTACTGGGCCGTACGCACGACCCTCTGTAGTGCCTTGCGGTCGGAGGCTGAGCAATTGCCATACCAGGCAGTGATGCAACCAGTCATGATGAATCATGTAGTAAGCAAAAAAGTGTTAAACAAATCAAAATATATTTTATATTTGAGATTCTTCAAAGTAGCCACCATTTGCCTTGATGACAACTTTGCACACTCTTGGCATTCTCTCAACCAGCTTCACCTGGAATGCTTTCCCAACAGTCTAGAAGGAGTTCCCACATATGATGAGCACTTGTTGGCTGCTTTTCCTTCACTCTGTGGTCCAACTCATCCCGAACCGTCTCAATTGGGTTGAGGTCAGGTGATTGTGGAGGCCAGGTCATCTGATGCAGTACTCCATCACTCTCCTTCTTGGTCAAATAGCCCTTACACAGCCTGGAGGTGTGTTGGGTCATTGTCCTGTTGAAAAACAAATGATAGTCCCACTAAGTGCAAAACAGATGGGATGTCGAATCGCTGCAGAATGTTGTGGTAGCCATGCTGGTTAAGTGTGCCTTGAATTCTAAATAAATCACAGACACTGTCACATGCAAGCACCATCACACCTCCTCTTCCATGCTTCAAGGTGGGAACTACACATACGGAGATCATTCGTTCACCTTCTCTGCGTCTCACAAAGACACGGCGGTTGGTACCAAAAATGTCAAATTTGGACTCATCAGACCAAAGGACAGATTTCCACTAGTCTAATGTCCATTGCTCGTGTTTCTTGTCCCAAGCAAGTCTCTTCTTCTTATTGGTGTCCTTTAGTAATGGTTTCTTTGCAGCATTTCGACCATGAAGGCCTGATTCACGCAGTCTCCTTTGAACAGTTGATGTTGAGATGTGTCTGTTACTTGAACTCTGCGAAGCGTTTATTTGGGTTGCAATCTGAGGTGCAGTTAACTCTAATGAACTTATCCTCTGCAGCATAGATAACTCTGGGTCTTCCTTTCCTGTGGCGGTCCTCATGAGAGCCAGTTTCATCACAGCCCTTGATGTTTTTTGCGACTGCACTTGAAGAAACTTTCAAAGTTCTTGAAGTTTTCCGGATTGACTAACCTTCATGTCTTAAAGTTATGATGGACTGTCGTTTCTCTTTGCTTATTTGAGCTGTTCTTTCTATTATATGGACTTGGTCTTTTACCAAATAGGGCTATCTTCTGAATACCACCCCTACCTTGTCACAACACAACTGATTGGCTCAAACACATTAAGAAGGAAATAAATTCCACTCATTAACTTTTAATAAAGCACACCTGTTAATTGAAATGCATTCCAGGTGACTACCTCATGAAGCTGGTTGAGAGAATGCTAAGAGTGTGCAAAGCTGTCATCAAGGCAAAGGTTGGCTACTTTGAAGAATCTCAAATATAAAATATATTTTGATTTGTTAAACACTTTTTTGGTTACTACATGATTCCATATGTGTTATTTCATAGTTTTGATGTCTTCACTATTATTCTACAATGTAGAAAATAGTAAAAATAAAGAAAAACCCTTGAATGAGTAGGTGTGTCTATGCTTCTGACTGGTACTGTATATCAAACAGGTCGGCCAGGTTTTAGAACATCTGCCATGTTAGCGTATTTATTCTCTAAATGTTGATGATGTAACAATACGAGAGCTCCTCCTACAGTTCCCTATGAAATGACCCGCTGTAAACAAACAAAACAGAACTGCGAATTTAAAACAAGTTTTTATTGATTACCATTCTGCATAATGTGCATCCAAGTCTGTAGAGTGTTGGTGTGTCTTCGTTGGATTTGAAATCTATCTGAAATAAACAACACAATTTGGAAGTGTCAATTATCACTTAGCAATAGCTACAGTTGACTCGGAAGTTTACATACACCTTAGCCAAATACATTTTAACTCAGTTTTTCACAATTCCTGACATTTAATCATAGTAAAGATTCCCTGTTTTAGGTCAGTTAGGATCACCACTTTATTTTTAAAATGTGAAATGTTGTAATAATAGTAGAGATAATGATTTATTTCAGCTTTTATTTCTTTCATCACATTCCCATTGGTTCAGAAGTTTACATACACTCAATTAGTATTTGGTAGCATTGCCTTTAAATTCTCCCGGAACGTTCAACTGCAATGACCCAACTAACTATATACACAGAGTATACTAAACATTAGGATCCCCCTTTTGCCCTCAGAACAGCCTCAATTCGTCTGGGCATGGAGTCTACAAGGTGTCAAAAGCATTTCACTTGGATGCTGGCCCATGTTGACTCCAATGCTTTCCACAGTTGTGTCAAATTGGCTGGATGTCCTTTGGGTGGTGGACCATTCTTGATACACAGGAAACTGTTGAGCGTAAAAACCCAGCAACGTTGCAGTTCTTAACACAAACCGGTGCGCCTGGCACCTACTACCATACCCTGTTCAAAGGCACTTCAATCCTTTGTCTTGCTCATGCACCCTCTGAATGTCACACATACACAATCCATGTCTCAATTGTCTCAAGGATTACAATACTTCTTTAACCTGCCTCCCCTTCATCTACACTGATTGAAGTGGATTTAACAAGTGACATCAATAAGGGATCATAGCTTTCACCTGGATTCACCTGGTCAGTCTATGTCAGGGAATGAGCAGGTGTTGTTCATGTGTTGTAGATGCAGTGTATAGGACTGGTTCATACATCACAACACTTCAGAGACATGAAATGTTCATATGATATATTTATTATTTATGTTGAGAGAGAGAGTTGAGGGGCAGTAGAGTGTGTGTGTGTGTGTGTTTGAACTAGCAGGTGTTCTAGGTGTGAAGCAGTAGTTTCTGTCTGTGTCAGCTTGTAGTGTGCAGTGCAGTCAGGGGATAGAAAAGTATGTCTCTAGTTCTATCAAACTGTGATGGAACTATCACACTCATACTGATTACTTTCTGTCTCACACTGTCTCCTCTCTCCCTCTCCAAACCTACCCCCTCCTCCCCCCACCTCTCAGGTTTTGGGACGTACCCCGGGCGTCGTCGTAAGGACATGTCTCCTGCCCCCATGCTGTTCCCCTGTCCGTCCTGTCACAAGGAGGTGGAGCTGGGGGAGAGAGGACTGACCGATTGCCTCAGGAATCTCACCTTGGAACGCATCGTAGAGAGGTACACACACACACACACACACACACACACACACACACACACACACACACACACACACACACACACACACACACACGTAGAGAGAGTTGCTCACTTTCTTACAGAGGAATGTAGGTTCTGAACCAATCCTGCAGGAAATAAAGATCAGCACAGAAAGAAGGAAAAGTCAATAGTGCTTTATAAATGGGACAGAAAATCATTGGTTTTGGTACGGGGAGAACCCCCCCTCTCCTGAAGCAGAGCCTAACAAGCTGAGTGTGTGGGAACTGGGAAGCTGAGGTGACTTCATAATTCACACCAACATCAAATGGACTTTCTGAACAACAAGTTGAAGTTCTGAACGCTTCAAGAGACAAACACATAGACATTGTGATTCTCATAAATAGCCTCCTTTCCTTGTTTCCTTTCCTTCATTAGTAGTGATCTGAAAGAGAGGAAGAGAGGAGGCCTTTGTAGACTACTGAGATTCATGTAGAGAAGGGAAGAGAGAGGGGATGGAAGAGAGATTTGGGAGAGATAGGGAGAGAGTGAGAAAGAATTGGGATGAGAGAGAGAGAGAGAGAGAGAGAGAGAGGGGGAAAGAATTGGGATGAAAGAGAGAGAGAGGGGAAAAGAATTGGGATGAAAGAGAGAGAGAGAGGGGGAGGGAGAATGTCCATTGTTGTTTGAGACGCAGCAGCAGCAGTTTGAGAGGAGAGAGCTGCTCTCTCTCTCCCCTGGAGGCTGGGTTGTCTCTGTCAGTAAAGCGTGACTGGGCGTGTTGAGAGTCCATAGCTCACTGGAAGTAGAAACAGTGCAGTCTGCAGGAACACAGAACACAGCTGAAGGATCCAGGTCAGGAAGTTGGATAAAAAATAAAAAAAACACATCTGAAAGCAGAGCAGAAGAGAACAGAGCGTACAATAGCACATTTAGCTCATTCCCCCTTTTTTTCTCACCTCTCACCCCCCCTCCTAACTTTTGCCTAACCCACGTCCAGTCTCTCTCTCTCTCTCTCTCTCTCTCTCTCTCTCTCTCTCTCTCTCTCTCTCTCTCTCTCTCTCTCTCTCTCTCTCTCTCTCTCTCTCTCCTCTCTCTCTCTCTCTCTCCTCTCTCTCTCTCTCTCTCTCTCTCTCTCTCTCTCCTCTCTCTCTCTCTCTCTCTCTCTCTCTCTCTCTCTCTCTCTCTCTACACTGATCTTGGACAGTGACATCATTATGGCTTAATGTTGCTCTGTGTTCTCTCAGTCTCCTCTTTTTGTATCAACCCCCACCCTCTCCACTGTTTCTCCCCCTCCCCCTGTCTGCCTCCAGGTACAGACACACAGTGAGCCTGGGCAGCGTGGCTATAATGTGTGGCTTCTGTAAGGCTCCTCAGTCCTTGGAGGCCACTAAGGGCTGTGCTGACTGCAGGTCCAACTTCTGCAACGAGTGTTTCAAGCTCTACCACCCCTGGGGAACGCTCCGCTCCCAGCACGAACACATACTGCCCACCAACAACTTCAGACCCAATGTATGTGTGTGTGTGTTGTTTTTGTCCTGTATTTCCCTCTTCTCTGTATCTATCCATATCTCTATAACTTCTTTACCTGTGTCTTCTACAGTACCTCTCTCTCTTTCACCTGTTTCCTCTAAAGTCCCTCTCTCTCCCTTTCTCCTTCACCTGTTTCCTCTACAGTTCCCTCTCTCTCTCTCCTTCACCTGTTTCCTCTACAGTTCCCTCTCTCTCTCTCCTTCACCCGTTTCCTCTACAGTCCCTCTCCCTCTCTCCTTCACCTGTGTCTTCTACAGTTCCCTCTCTCTCTCTCCTTCACCCGTTTCCTCTACAGTCCCTCTCTCTCTCTCCTTCACCTGTGTCTTCTACAGTTCCCTCTCTCTCTCTCCTTCACCCGTTTCCTCTACAGTCCCTCTCTCTCTCTCCTTCACCTGTGTCTTCTACAGTTCCCTCTCTCTCTCTCCTTCACCCGTTTCCTCTACAGTCCCTCTCTCTCTCTCCTTCACCCGATTCCTCTACAGTCCCTCTCTCTCTCTCCTTCACCTGTGTCTTCTACAGTTCCCTCTCTCTCTCTCCTTCACCCGTTTCCTTTACAGTCCCTCTCTCTCTCTCCTTCACATGTGTCTTCTACAGTACCTCTCTCTCTCTCTTTCTCCTTCAACTGTTTCCTCTACAGTCCCTCTCTCCTTCACCTGTTTCATCTACAGTCCCTCTCTCTCTCTCCTTCACCTGTTTCCTCTACAGCCCATCTCTCTCTCTCCTTCACATGTTTCCTCTACAGTCCCTCTCTCTTTTTCCTTCACCTGTGTCTTCTACAGTACCTCTCTCTCTCTTTCTCCTTCATCTGTTTCCTCTACAGTACCTCTCTCTGTTCTTCACCTGTTTCCTCTACAGTACCTCTCTCTCTCCTTCACATGTTTCCTCTACTGTACCTCTCTGTCCTTCACCTGGTTCCTCTACAGTAACCTCTCTCTCTCCTTCACCTTTTTCCTCCACAGTGACTCTCTCTGAGTTTGGCTGGTGACCTCCTTTTCTTCCTCCTCCTGTTATATCTTCTTCCTCTCTCCTCCTTCTCCTCTCCCCCTCCTCCCCCCTCCTCCCCCCTCCTCTCCCTTGCCCTCTCTCCTCTCCCCTCCTCTCCCCCTCCTCCCCCCTTGCCCTCTCTCCTCTCACCCTCTCCCCCTCCTCCCCTCCTCCCCTCTCCTCTCCCCTCCTGCCCTCTCCTCTCTCCTCCTGTTCTCCCCCTTCTACCCCCTTGCCCTCTCCTCTCTCCTCCTCTCCCCTCCTCTCCCCCTCCTCCCCTCTTGCCCTCTCTCCTCTCCCCCGTTCTCCCCTATTAGGTCCTAACGTGTCTGGAGCATGAGCAGGAGAGGTTGTTGTGGTACTGTCGCTCCTGCCAGAGACTGCTGTGTCCTCTCTGTAAGCTCCGCAGAGTCCACCACGGCCACAAGGTGGCACCCATCGCACAGGCCTGCCAGGCACTAAAGGTGTCTGTCTGTCTGTCTGTCTGTCTGTCTGTCTGTCTGCCTGCCTGCCTGTCTATCTGTCTGCCTGCCTGCCTGCCTGCCTGTCTGTCTGTCTGTCTGCCTGCCTGCCTGCCTGTCTGTCTGTCTGTCTGTCTGTCTGCCTGCCAACCTGCCTGCCTGCCTGCCTGCCTGCCTGCCTGCCTGTCTGTCTGTCTGTCTGTCTGTCTGTCTGTCTGTCTGCCTGCCTGCCTGCCTGTCTGTCTGTCTGTCTGTCTGTCTGCCTGCCTGCCTGCCTGCCTGCCTGTCTGTCTGTCTGTCTGTCTGCCTGCCTGCCTGTCTGTCTGCCTGCCTGCCTGCCTGTCTGTCTGTCTGCCTGCCTGCCTGTCTGTGTCTGTCTGTCTGTCTGCCTGCCTGCCTGCCTGCCTGTCTGCCTGCCTGCCTGCCTGCCTGTCTGCCTGCCTGTCTGCCTGCCTGCCTGCCTGCCTGCCTGTCTGTCTGCCTGTCTGTCTGTCTGTCTGTCTGTCTGTCTGTCTGCCTGCCTGCCAGCCTGCCAGCCTGCCTGCCTGCCTGCCTGCCTGCCTGCCTGCCTGTCTGTCTGTCTGTCTGCCTGCCTGCCTGCCTGTCTGTCTGTCTGTCTGTCTGTCTGCCTGCCTGCCTGTCTGTCTGTCTGTCTGTCTGCCTGCCTGCCTGCCTGCCTGTCTGTCTGTCTGTCTGTCTGTCTGTCTGTCTGTCTGTTAAACCATGAAACTACATGTTTGCTTGCTGATATTGTCATCTGTCTCTCTTAACACCTGAGGACAAAATCACCAAGGAGATCAACTACATTCTGGCCAATCAGGACACAGTAAAGGCTCAGATAACTCAACTGGAGAGTGCCATCACACATATGGAGGTAAACTCTCTCTCCATCCTTTCTTTCTCTTTCATCCAATCCACTACTGTCTTCCCTCTATCCTTCGATTGCCTCTTTCTCTCCAACACAGTATAACCTTCATGCTCTTCTTTCCCTCCCTCTACCCCCTCCCTTCTTCCCACCTCTCCCACACCCTCTCCCTGTCTCTCTCCATTTACCCCCTCCCTTCTTCCCACCTCTCCCACACCCTCTCCCTGTCTCTCTCCATTTACCCCCTCCCTTCTTCCCACCTCCCCCACACCCTCTCCCTGTCTTCTCCATTTACCCCCTCCCTTCTTCCAACCTCCCCCACACCCCTCTCCCTGTCTCTCTCCATTTACCCCCTCCCTTCTTCCCACCTCCCCCACACCCTCTCCCCTGTCTCTCTCCATTTACCCCCCTCCCTTCTTCCCACCTCCCCCACACCCTCTCCCTGTCTCTCTCCATTTATCCCCTCCCTTCTTCCCACCTCCCCCACACCCTCTCCCTGTCTCTCTCCATTTACCCCCTCCCTTCTTCCCACCCCCCCACACCCTCTCCCTGTCTCTCTCCATTTATCCCCTCCCTTCTTCCCAACTCCCCCACACCCTCTCCCTGTCTCTCTCCATTTACCCCCTCCCTTCTTCCCACCTACCCACACCCTCTCCCTGTCTCTCTCCATTTATCCCCTCCCTTCTTCCCAACTCCCCCACACCCTCTCCCTGTCTCTCTCCCTTTACCCCCTCCCTTAAACCCCCTCTCAACTCCCTCTCTCCAGTTGAACAGTGCGTTGGCGAGGGAGCAGTTGTCCCAGTCTGTGAGGGAGCTGGGGGCGTCTCTAGCTGAGCGACAGGGAGCGTTGACCCTGGCCCTGGAGGGGGCCCGGGTGAGGAGGGGGGAGGCCCTGTCGGCCCAGGTGTCTGAGAGGAGGGGTCTGCAGGAGGACGGCGGGTTAATGGCCTACACACAGGAGCTGCTCAAAGAGACCGACCAACCCTGCTTTGTACAGGCCGCACGAATCACCCACAACAGGTACGGGTGGTAGATGCAAGACACACATGCGCACACACACACCGTGGGTAAATAACAGGTGCAATATCAACGCTTAACGCTTACCAGCCCCGTCCCCCTCTTTCTCTCTCTTTTTCTCTGTCTCTGACTCTCTCTTTCTCTCTCTTTTTCTCTGTCTCTGACTCTCTCTTTCTCTCTCTTTTTCTCTGTCTCTGACTCTCTCTTTCTCTCTCTTTTTCTCTGTCTCTGACTCTCTCTTTCTCTCTCTTTTTCTCTGTCTCTGACTCTCTCTTTCTCTCTCTTTTTCTCTGTCTCTGACTCTCTCTTTCTCTCTCTCCAGGCTGGTGAAAGCGATAGAGAATCTGCAGTGTTTCTCTCTCTCGGCTGATCCCTCCTTCAGACACTTCCACATGGACGCCTCCAGAGAAGTGAAACTCATCAGCAACATGGAATACATAAGAGGTGCGTGTACGAGGTTAGATCTGAAAGCGAACTCATCCCATCCAATATAACTCCCTTTTCTTCTCTGCCTTGCCCCTGCTACAGCCCCATTGGCTCCTGTGATTGACACTCAGCGGACGCTGGCCTATGACCAGCTGTTCTTGTGCTGGCGACTCCCCCAGGACTCCGCCCCTGCCTGGCACTTCTCCGTTGAGTTCCAGCGGCGAATGGGATTGACCGAGGCAGGCTGGGGAGGAGAGGTCAGAAGTCCCAATGCTCCAGTGGCGTGGCAACGCCTGGAGGAGGTGGGCGGGACTAGTGCTGTGATTGACAGGCTGGAGATGGACAGTGTGTACGTGTTAAGGGTGAAAGGAAGCAATAAGGCGGGGTTTGGAGAGTACAGCGAAGAGGTTTACCTGCACACACCACCCGCACCAGGTGAGACACACACAGACACGTACGTACGCAATTCATGATACAATTATTGTTGGCGAATTGTTTAACAAAGTCAATACCTCTTTGTCCCAATCCATCCCTTCACCTTCTCAATTCCCTCATCTTCTCATCTTCGCTCTGTATAACCCACTCCCTCTGTTCTGCAACCCAGCTCCACGCCCCGGCCCTCTCTCCATCCCCCATCCTCTCCATCCCTCCATCCTCTCTCCATCCCTCTCTATCGTCTCTCATTCCTTCATTCTTCTCCATTCCTTCATTCTTTCCATTCCTTCATTCTCTCCATTCCTCATTCTTTCTCCATTCCTTCATTCTTTCCATTCCTTCATTCTTTTTCCATTCCTTTATTCTTTCTCCATTCCCATTCTTCTCCATTTCTTCATTTTTTCATTCCTTTATCTTCTTCCATTCCTTCATTCTTTTCTCATTCCTTCATTCTTTTTCCATTCCTTCATTCTTTCTCCATTCCTCATTCTTCTCCTTCCTTCATTCTTTCTCCATTCCTTCATTCTTTTTCCATTCCTTCATTCTTTTCCATTCCTTCATTCTTTCTCCATTCCTTCATTCTTTTCCATTCCTTCATTCTTTTCTCATTCCTTCATTCTTTCTCCATTCCTTCATTCTTTCTCCATTCCTTCATTCTTTTTCCATTCCTTCATTCCTTCTCCATTCCTTCATTCTCTCCATTCCTTCATTCTTTTCCATTCCTTCATTCTTTCTCCATTCCTTCATCTTCTCTCATTCCTTCATTCTTTTCTCATTCCTTCATTCTTTCTCTCATTCCTTCATTCTTTCTCCTTCCTTCCTTTCTTTCTCCATTCCGTCATTCTTTTCCATTCCTGCATTCTTTTTCCATTCCTTCATTCTTTTCCATTCCTTCATCTTTTTCCATTCCTTCATTCTTTCTCATCCCTCTTCTCCCATTCTTTCATCCTTTCCATCCCTTCTTTCTTCCCATTCTTTCATCCTTTCTCATCCCTCTCTCTCTCCATTCTTCATCCTCTCTCATCCCTCTCTCTTCCTCATTCGTTCATCCTTCATCCTTTCTCATCCCTCTCTCTTCCTCCTTCTTTCATCCTTTCTCATCCCTCTTTCTTCCTCATTCTTTCATCCTTTCTCATCCCTCGCTCTCTCCATTCTTTCATCCTCTCTCATCCCTCCTTCCTTTCTCATCCCTCCTTCCTCTCTTCATCCTTTCATCCTTTCTCATCCCTCTTTCTTCCATTCTTCATCTTTTCCATCCCCCATCCTTTCTCATCCTCTCTCTTCCTCCATCCTCTCTCATCCCTCCATCCTCTCTCATCCCTCCTTCCTCTCTCCATCCCTCATCCTCTCTCCCATCCTTTCATCCTCTCTCATCCCTCTTTCCCTCTCTCATCCCTCTCTCTCCATCCTTTCATCCTTTCCATCCCTCTCTCCTCTCTTCTTCCTCTCCATCCTCTCTCCATCCTTTCATCCTCTCTCATCCCCTCCTTCCTCTTCCATCCCCCCATCCTCTCCATCCCTCCATCCTCTCTCCATCCCTCCATCCTCTTTACATCCCTCCATCCTCTCTCCATCCCTCCATCCTCTTACATCCCCCATCCCTCTCTCTCCATCCCTCCATCCTCTCTTCCATCCCTCCATCCTCTCTCCATCCCTCCATCCTCTTTACATCCCTCCATCCTCTCTCTCTCCATCCCTCCATCCTCTCTCCATCCATCCATCCTCTCTCCATCCCTCCATCCTCCTCTCTCCATCCCTCCATCCCTCTCCATCCCCATCCCCCTTCATCCTCCATCCTCTTTACATCCCTCCATCCTCTCTCAGCCCTCCATCCTCTCTCCATCCCTCATCCTCTCTCTCTCCTGCCCTCCATCCTCTCTTCCATCCACCATCCCCTCTACATCCCTCTCCATCCGCTTTACATGCCCTCCTTCCTCTCTCCATCCCCTCCATCCTCTTTTATACGATCCCTCCATCCTCTCATCCATCCCTCCATCCT